>NC_138663.1:33130027-33415027 GCF_964273445.1 Streptopelia decaocto | reverse complement strand
GGGTTTCTACAACCAGTATCAAAACTCTTTTGTTTAGAACTACAACTAGGAAATTCCTTCCTATTGACAGATTTTTGAAGAACAGTCAAAATTAACAGATTCTTATTAGAAATAATTACTTCCGCTACTATGAAGCTGAAACAATGCAAAACAAAATGAAGAAAACACTCAGCTTGTAAATTCTTGGACAAAACAAGCAGCGTGCACAGTGATTACTGGCACAGTAAGTAACTACTCCTTCTGCATCATAAAGAACATTTCCTACTTAATCAGTATTGGTCTATTTACTTACTGAAGGATCTTCTACAAGAGAGAGGAAAGCCGACTGAGTCATTTATTAAAGTTAACCCAAGTTTGGAGGGGAAAGCAACAGCGAGGCAGCAAGTATGGAACAGAACTGTTTGTCATTCCATAACTCAAGGAAAATGTTCATAAAAGCTCATTTTCCCCTTTCTTAAGTTGAGCTAAAAGGGTGCTGCCAATGGGAAGCTGCTTAGAGAAGAATTTATTTCAGAGTCATGTGGTGCTGCCTTCAGGAGGAAAAGGGACAGACCCACAGCAAAGGCTTCTGTTATCTCTCTTCAAAAAGTTAACCTGTCCAATTTACCAGACATATTTCAAAAGCCTGGATCACAAATACTGCCCTAGGTGAGAGGATGCTGAGCACTTGTGTGGGGAACTAAACTGAGCAGAACAGAGAGAAATTGTACTGTCCATAAACTTATATATATATATATATTTTTTTTTTTTTAAAGGATAGGTAAAACCTACCTATTGTTTGGCACTTAAAATAACAGAAACAACACTGCCCACTGGGATCAGAAGAATCATACAATGCTTACCTGCGACCACATTCTGAATATTTACCAATATTTTTTAATATTAAGGCAGCTGTTAATCGGATGTGTTTAGTTATTGGTCCCTCTTTCTCATCCTGTGGAAGAAAAAAAAAATAAAAGGTAAAAACCCCGTAGTAGCAGTCAACAATTAATATCTAATACTTGAGTCAAACAATACGAACTGTGAAATCTCTGAAGACAAGGTTTCTTGATCCCCTCCTTAGTGCCATTAGGGCAGCACTCGGATGATTCACAATGGCCTTCTGTGCTCTGGGAGTAGAGGCGGTACCCCCTGCAGCTGGCTGCCTACATTATGAAGGAAAGAATGAATAAAAGTAAGCTTTGCACCACTTTCTAGAAGATTAACATCTCTGAAAATTTATTTTGACAATTTTCTAACCTATCTGAACACAGACACAAAGGTCCATTAATAGATGGTGCTGAGATGTGATTTGCCTTTTGTTTCCACAGAGATAAACCTTATTGAAAAGCCTTCAGAAGAGTCATGGGCTTTATTTTATGTGAAAAAAACCCACTTCTTTTGAAGAAGTATTGCTCATCACCCGTGACATTTGTGATGGAAAAGTAATATATTGTACTAATGACAGAGCCACTTCCTGAATTGTACCTATTTAAAGGAATGTTTTCTCAGACAGGGTTTAACAGGCATTGTGATAGTAGTTATGCAAATATAATCTGAGGTTTGGCCACAGAATGCCCTTAAAATAGAGCTATTCAAACTTGACACAGTTGATCAGGACCATAAGACATTAAGACAACAGAAAATAAGTATTAGCTGTGGTTAGTGAAGAGTAATATACAGTAACATGATTTAAGTTATGATCTAAGACATAAACCATCTAATTGTTAAATCAGATCAAACATTTGTAAAACCAATTACCTGTTACTGCAGCTTTCAGACTGAGATTAATAAATTAAATGTGGTATTTTACAAAGCTGGTACAAATAACAAACACAGTGGAAGCAAATTCTCCATTTTCTGTATTAACACTGAAGTCAAAGCTCTGCTTCATGTAAAACTTCGAAATGACTCATGTAATTAGAGTTAGAAACTATAAATATACAACTTCACTTAATGAGTAAGACACATAATGTAATCTCAAAGGAAAGTTTAACAGTATTAGTGGTGAAAAACATCACCATGCTTCAATATATTGAGAAATACTAATATGAAGTCTTTCAACATTCTAGTAGAACCTGATTAGAACATCCCAATATCCTAGAAATAAACAGCAGTGCTTACTTGCAAAGATAGCATAAATCACATGTAAATGTTCCATTTTTTTAAATGAAAGTTAGCCTGTAAGAGTATTATTTAGGCATCTTCCACTGTGAGTGAATATTCTAAGAATAAAACTTGAATTCTCTATTCAGAGAGACTTTCTTCATAATCTGAAATTTTAACAAGGAAACCTAGTTACAAATTAGAAAAAGGGTTCATATGAGTGGTTTTAAACCACAAGCCAGAAAATTAGTAGTAGTAACAGACAGGCTGCCTCCTAAAAACTTAGCTCATAGTGTCATCCTCCCCTGAATGGAAATGAGTTTCAAAACCTTTATGAAGTAAAAGGAGAAGGGCAGGGTCTGAATTAAGAAACTGTTGGGCAATGATAGGAGACTGAGTACCACAGTAAAGGAACTGTCATCTTCATTTTTAACTTCTGGAACATTTCTGTTTTCCTTATATTAAGAAGAATAAGGATTCATCAATGGAGGCTGTTCCAAATGTCTCTCTTCAACAGCTATCGTACTGCATTTTAGAAAGTTGAAGTACTATTGCCTTGATTCTACAAATATTGAAAAGGGGACAATTGCAATAAATATATTAAAATATTGTATTCCTTTTTGTTTTGGAAAAAAAGAGTTGATAAAAAGTTTCTGAGACATCAAGTGGAATGACTTATGTCTGTGGGCAAGTATCTCTCACATTTGTGTAATGATATTATCAATTTAACTTCAAACCACACTATCTTGTGATGCAAAGTTATCTCCTGCCCCACTCCCATGGTGCATGAAGAATATTTTTGGCAGTTCATGCTACCACCTTTGCTTCAGTGGCAACAAGGAAAAAAAACTAATGTGAATCCAAAAGGATTCAAATGCACAAACCTACAGTCCACATACATTTAACTGCTACTGCTACCTGACCTTCCAGAATGTAATATTCAGCTACTTCTGAAAGCCAGAAGAGGAAGAGTTAAAATAACACAACTTCAAAAGTAAAGAGACACAGAATTAAGGTATAACACCAACTTTGTAATGCAGCTTAACTTAGTCTACCTCGTTCTAGCAAAAGCCATTACAGATTTCTTCCAGTGTGTCTGGTGTGATGACAGACAGAAAAGATGCTGAGGGGAACGAGCCCTTGCTCTTTACACTGTGTTCCACAGATCTCACTGCCAGCACCAGTAACACTCACTCTATCTGCACTCTCTGAGGTATAGGGGTAGTTTTACTACATGGTGAGGGATTAAGTGAAGAAAGTTGGCCTAACTAACAGTTAGAAGTGTATTTACGCATCTGGCAAACTCACTTCTTTGATTCATTAGTTTTGTTGTGGGGGTTTTTGTTGTTGTTGTTTTTTTTTTTAAACAGAATTGATTTTCCATGCAATCAGACAACAACTAAAGCTAGTTCTCTCACTGTAAGCAGTGCACAGCCACGAGCAGCATCAAGGGATAGCAGGGAGAGCCAAAACATCCCACTTCGAGTAGCAGAATGCTCTTATTTCAACTTGTATTCTTAAATCACAACTTTCGTATCATGTGATATTGCAGTCTCAATATTTCAGCGAGAACTGCTTATGCATGTAAGTTTCTACTTTCTGAATCTGACATAATTAGGGAATTCTGCCTTAAAAGAAGGGATGTATTAATACTTTTTCTCATATGACCACCTGTGCCCATGTTAAAGAAGCCTGTGAGGACACGAATCTACTGGATGTGTTGTCTGCATGATGGAACACTTTTGAAAAGGCAGAGCTGAGATCACAACATGCTCATAGATGGTATCAGCCCTACGCTTACCACTTACCAAGTATTTAAGACTACATTACCATCATTCTTCATTTTGTGGTTTTCAGAACTCTGAATGATGTTTAGTGTAATGAAACACGGCACCATAAAGCAACCTTAAGTCTGTGTTAAGAGGCTTGTTTATATTAAAAAAAAAAAAGGACTCTCAAACTAAATTTCTCAGCTTTCATACCCAACTATCTCTGCTGCCTCCAGCAGCTTGGTAGTAATTTAACGAGCCACAGAACAGACTGCAAAAGTCTGCCTGGGACCATGCAATTACATCTTTAGCTTGCAACAAAGAGATTCCAGTTTGTTACTAACAGAGACTGAGTCTTAATACACTTATACAAGTAACTGAAGCCTGAATAATTCCAATATTAACATAACCATCACCACAACCCCACAGCAATGGGGTTGTACTCTCCAGTATCAATTCCAGACAGTTGAAATAATTTTGGGAAAGAAGAGAGCCAAATCTGATTCCAGGTAGCACAAAAATAGAAGACTCAAAGGAGCTGGTATATATCTTGATCACTTGTTTAAAGGAAAGTTTATTACAAGAGCCCCTGGATCAAATCAGCCCAAATTTAGATGACAAAACTTGAAGGAATACAGCAAGTTACAGGACAACCCACCTCAGCTGTATGAAGCAGCTGAACTCTACACAACAACTAACTTTCCATTTGGATTACAAGCACTTTCCTGTTCCAACAGAATTTTTAAATGCTGTCCAGTTGGGAAATATCAGGAGACTGCGTTGAGAACAATGTTCACCACAGAGTACTGACCCTTATACCTTAAGGAATTAGCTATTCTTTTTATGATAACTGCAACCACATCTCCCAAATCAGAATCTGTTCACTCTTTTGCCCATTTTGTCTCACTGTAATGGATCTCAAATTTGATTACTGTTACAGACTCCACATATGCATAATTTCACCTGATAAGCCAAGTTATAAATACACAATTTCTTCCAATAATTTCTAATTCTCTTATTTTCTCTCTCGCTAATGAGGCTGAGGTCTCTTACTTATTGGGAGGCTTCTGACTTCCTGCTTGTCCTTGTTCATCTTGCTTTAATCCTGCAAGCAAAGCATCTCTGGAACAGTGCTTATCCTGTTGAGGAAAAGAGAAAAGACAGTGAGAAGGGTGTGTGAAAACTTACCATGAAATTCCTACTATTTTCTGAAGTAATATGTGAAAGAAAATCTGCACCTGTAAGTGGGTGATGAAGGAAAACCTTTGCCGCTGGAAGGGTTCACATCCCTCCCATAAGCACTGCCCTGGGTAGACATCTTTTCCTCCATGTTCAGTTGCTGCATGATAGAAAACCTGTGATGGTGTTTGAAACCACCTACAAAAAGAAAGGGAGGGGAATTTAAGGTTGTTTATTTTTTTCCAGTTAATGGCAAAGCACAAGTACCACAAACATTTTTATTTTCTGAAATGAGACATGCATTGATAAATGAAAAGTCATAAAATTTGAAAAGGAAAAATATGTACAAATATTAGCAGTGAGCTACCAATAAATGGCAACAGGATTTTGCCAAACCCAATTTAAATATCATGGTTCAGTCTTTCTATTTATACTTTACCAAAGAAATAATGTATGTTAATTTCGACAGATCCATTCTTTGTGATACAAGCAAAATACAGTAGTAAACTATAAACAGCTAAAAAAATAGGTTTTCGTGTATTCCTTTTCCTGTTCTCCTTCTCCAGTAGCAGTCATATGTAGACTTTATTTAAACTTTAATTGGGAGGAAGAGATACACAGCATTCATCCTATTTGCTCTCAATACTGCACACTTGTCAAAATCGAAGGAAAAGTCCTCACCTAGTCCAACCCCTCTGCAATGAGCAGGGACATCTCCAACTAGGTCAGGTTGCTCAGAGCCCCGTCCAGCCTGGCCTTGGATGTTTCCAGGGATGGGGCACCTACCACCTCTTTGGGCAACCTGTGCCAGTGTTTCACCAAATGGAACGATTTTCCAAAACCCCAAGCTAAGCACTTCAGCTGCCAACAGCCCCACAGTACAGGACATGAGGTATTTCAGCAAATGAACTGTTTCTGCATCAACAGAAAAGATTAAGTTCTCCTAAACCTGGCCCTGTAATACTCTTGGCAGTGTATTTTGTGTTTTCTCTCTGTTCTGTTTGGTGAGAGCTCAGGTGTGACATAACCTTATAGTGAGTTCAGTCCACTAAGGGCTTTCTTCCATTTCAAAGGGGTAGAAAAGTAACAATTCGCTGTGAACACCACTTCAAAATACCAGTGAGTTAACAGTTCTTAAACAGTTCTTTTCAAATTGGCACACAGACAAAAGATTTGTTATTTTAACATATATCATATGTTAATGCAGAACCACTATATTTAAAGCAGTATTAAATGTAAGTAGTGAATGACTCAAAGTTGTGGGGTTTTTAGTCTAGATACACCTTAGAACATTATCTCAAGTGTTACAGATTAAATCACTCACTTGAAGAGAGAAAAAAATGGCCAAACTAAACAAAAGACTTAGCCGCTTGAAATTAATTTTGATACACTAACTCAGCTCATCAACACCCACTTAAGGCTCAGACAGACGAGATCTAGAAACCTAATTGTTGCTGTTTGGAAAGTCATGACCACCAGCTGTCTTCACACACTTGCTGGACAGATGCCACTGGCACAGTCTCACCCAAGAGGAAACACACGCACCCACCTCAGCCACTCCGCTTCACATGTCAGTATTTTAGCTTCAGTCAACAGGAAAAGTACTTGTGTTGGATGTCTGACTGAACTCACTGGGCTGGATGGTGCCAAGAGGGAGATGATCTCCCACCAAAGACTTAGAGCAAGCAGCTGGGGGAGAAGGAAAGTCTTAAACCCACAGCAGCTGTTCATTGAAAAGCTCAAGTCAGAACTCAGCACATGAAGAGCAGATCAGTGGGTGCTTTGATCCACCCACCTCCTTCCACATCTTGCCACTCATTTCAATCCTGTCCATTATGCAGACATACTTGCAATCGATACATAGGCTGAACTGTATAGATACTGTTACCTGAACCCCATACAGGTTGTAAAGAGCTAATGTGACCCAGAGACAAGTCTTAGTTATAAACTGAATCCTACTGTAATAATCACCTGTAATACAGCAGGTACCTTCTGCACAGGCAATAAATACTGCTCCCTTTAAAATAATTCATCTTTTCCATGCCACTCAGTTCTTACTGAAGGGAGGCTGGGAAGCAGAAATACCTGCCTCTTGCTATTGGTCCAGATAGCCCAGAGTAGCAAATGAAAGTAAAATGGTTCACATCTACATTGACTTGACAGCAAAAGTTGGTATTTCAGAGGACAGGAAGACATTTTTCCACAATAAAGGGGAAAGTCAGTGTGTAAACTTCAGCCTGGCACAAACCTGCTTATGAATATTCCTGGCATGGATGAAACAGATTTCATGTCGTAAGTGAAACTCAAAATGTAGTTTAAAACATTTTATTCAACATGGCAAGGCTTTAAGAAAAATAAAGCTATTTCAGCTATGTTGGTTCATTCATTGTATAGTAAATTCAGTGTTATACTTCAATCATTGATCCAAGAAGACTGAAATTTACTGCCATTTTGCAAAGAAAAACTATTTTTCCTCAAAGAAACACCTAAATATAGTAATAAAGAAAAGCTTAAGTACTCAGAATATGGTCAGTTGACTCTACACTCTTGTTTCCCATTTAATTTCTCCATCATTCTGTTCAGCTGCTGAACAGAACATTAAACTAATAGCTGACTTGACAGGCAGCGGAGATTCAATAGCATTTCCAATTTACTTTTTAAACACAAAGCAATTCAAGAGCAGACAGCTCCTGCCTACCCTGAAACAAAATAGCAGCTCTTAGATTAAGCTGGATACAATTAGCAGTACTTGCAGACAGATGAACTTCAAAGGAAAACACCCACTTTCTGTTACATCCTCAATGCAAAGCAGTGTCCTGACTGACACCTTTTAGAGTTCTACTGCCACTTCAGATACTAAACCTGAATAAATCTGAGAGGCAAATCATTACAACTATTTGCATAACTGGGCCTGATCTAGTTGTGGTCTTCAGACACTACTAAATCTGTTGGAATTTATTTCAAAATCTGGGTATAATGTTTCTTAATTCCGTTCTTAAAAAATGAAACAGCAGAAACCACGCCCACACCAGTGGAACGTTGCTGGCTGCAGCAGCCAAGATCGTGGGGAGGAAAAGAACATACTATTTTATTTATATTTATTCAGATTCTTAATAAAATGGTTTTGAAGGCTTCCACTGCCTTCTGCAATACATCCTGGAAGGGAAACTTAATGCTAATATGTTGCGACAATTAAACTAAAGAACATGCATAGAGAAACCAGCGCAAATGACTGTATCAAAGTTGTCTCCTGTTATATCTTTAGGGACAATTGTGAACACCATGAAAAAACCCACTGCTCTATCATTCTACTGTGATGAATCTGCCTGTTTATTACCTAGGAAAATGACTGCTAAGCAACGAGGAATGAAACCAAGTAGTGAAGGTAAAGTTCACAGAGTAGACTAATGACCCTCTCAAAAGAATCTTCTTGTTTCCTGCTTAAACAATACAACCAGCTAAGATTGAGAGCTACAAATGTAACAGTTAAAATAACAGGTGGCAACTCCAGTTTTTTCCTTATGTCTGTTAGAAGCAGGAAGCCTACAGAAGATTTGATATATTCCTGTTTTTAACCAGGCTGTTGGAGGAATATGGATAAACAACATGCATTTGAAGAAGATGCTTGCTTAACATTTTGGTTCTCTCTTTACTACAGAGAATGCCGAGTGTAATGTTTATCTAAACTGTTTTTAGATTGTGACTGAAATATTTTAAAAGTGAGAAAAACCAAAGGAACAAGAGCTGTGTGTCACATGAACTACAATCTATCAAAGCAAAATCTCTGAAGGCTTTTGAAAATAATGAAACTTAACCATGGACAAAAACCAGTACGGTAAGTCATGACAGGAGAAACTAAAGCAACAGAAATTATACACTATCTTTGACATAAAATGTAGAGATCAGCTTGTAAAACATGAGCCATGTAGCCCTTAACTTCCACCTCAGGAAAATTCGCTGAAATACTATTTTAAGACAGACTGACAAAAGGACTGATAACGTAAGGTAATCATAATTGTATAGTTCCTCCTTCCACCCCAAAATTTGACTGCACATATTCACATCTTACTTCACGTGTGACATCAGCTCGTTCTATGGTTACATGTCAACTCAAGTCTACGCAACTCATCCTACATAACTTTAGACATGGAAGAAAGTTGGTGACTAACTTATGCTTCAAAACTGTGGTTCAGCAAACACTTCAAGATTGTATGAATTGCTGAGGCTTCTGGTAAGAAACTGCCCCAGCTTTTCATTTCCACCTCTGTACAACCAGATCTTGTACCAACACAGGTGCTTATACATCTGTTGTGCAGCCAGCAGAACACATCTCTATGGTTATATTTATTAGTAGTTAAGGAATAAAGTGAAAAGTAAGTAAAGCCTTATATGCATTTCTTACATACAGAAGTGTTACCTACCAAAGAAATAAAAATCACTTTGAAGGTGAAAAAAGGGCAATGATTTTAAAAGTCCCAGATATCTACAGTACCAGAGTGTTACCTAAAATCCATATGTCTTGCATTGACTTAATGACCTTTCCGTTATGTTTGTAAGGAATGAAAGAAAAAGAAATTACAGCTTCAGCTGTCTACAGGTTAACTGTCCTTAAGTATTCCTCTAATTCTGCTCAAATGCCTCATTTTCACCATCGCTTCCAAACATTCTAACTTCTCTGTCATTTCACCCCAACTTTCTGAATGTCTACACACCAGCTTTCTGCCAAGTCCTGTAATGAAGAAGAATCTCACCCTTTTTCACACCCATCCTATATGTCATGCAATTTCTCTGTTTTCAAAGCGGCTATTTGAAAACTACCTTTGTGTACTCTTCACTGAAAACTAACAAACCTATGTCACTTTTAAAATCAGTGTCAAGATAGCAAGGGTAATATGTTTTTAGGAGCCTCCATCTATAAGTCTGCTAGCTCACTCCTCTGCCTTACAAGGACTAGAACAACAAATCAAAAAAAGTCTAATCATTGCTGTCTATTCTTAAGGCTAAGTTCCTTTTGTGAAAATGGAGTCCTGTGGCACACAAATGGTATCATAATTACTACAGTTAGTCATAATTTAAGTTAGACTTTGACCACGACATAGAAGTACAACACCCTGTTCTTGCAAAACCGGAAACACAAGAAAATGATTTGTAACTGGAGTACAGTAACTACTTCTGTATTTGCAACACAGATAACAAGCTTCAGAGCTAGGATTTTTTTTTTTAACTACATGGCAATATTTTATTTATTACTAAAAAAATCAATATATTATAAGAAAGGCACATAATATTCATTTTATGCTCTGAAATATAATTGAGAGCAGTTAAATGTCTTGTGCTCCCCCATCTCAACTTCCTCAAGAGTTCTCACTTTTTCTTTTCCCCATGGATAAAGTATAAGGTACCTTAAGAAAACAGGAGAGAACTCATAGAATCACCTTCTATATACAAGCATCTGTTAAATATTAGTAAAAGGTAGTTAAATAAAGGAACCATTTACTTTTTACAAGATTGCCACAGACACATGAAGTTCTGTCCAGGTTTTTTCATTTGCTCTGCATGCTGACTTGCTGCAGTGTACGAAGGCGGCTGCAAATTGATCTGCTGGCCCTGTACTTGCACTGTTGGTATCGACGTTGCAGGTGTGCTCTGTAGGAAAAGTTAGAACACAGTTTTAAACAACACTTATTTCAAGAGTTGGCATACAGTTTGCTGTTTGTTCAAAAATCTTTTGGTTTACACTTCTATCCACATGTTTTCATATTGTAACAGTTCGAACTCTGAATAAACATTAACAGACAGTAAGAGACATACAACTTTTACACCGTAGTATTTATGCAGAAGTTTCTAATATTCAAATTGCTAAACCTTAAGCCCGAATTCAAATACAGAATTATGACTGCAAATTAATTTCTCAAGGACACTAGTGGAGCAATGGTTAGCATTATTTTGCAAAGGCTTTATTTGTTCTTTAAGAGAAGAAAGAACACATGCAAAAGCAAGGGGTTGCAGTATCATCAGCACAGGGAATACTTATAAATGTAAGATAAAATATTGCTAACAGAAATAACAGAAGTAAAATGAGCACTGATACATTTAAAACTGAAATGGTTTAACGTGCTGCATCTGTGGAATTCTTAACCTGTTGCATTAGTAAAGGTCAGCCTGTGTTACAGAGTATGTAAGAAAAGGTAAATTGAACAATGCTAGAGAAACACTATCAAAGACCACTAGGCTCAAACTATAACATACCGTTTTTTCTAGAAAACTTGGCAAATTATATAATTCTTTGAACTCTTGAAAATCAGCCAGCACGTGTACCTTTATATAGAATACCACACACCCAGAATGCCTAAAGATGCCATACAATGTGTGTACAGTGAAATATAAACGTTTCAGAGAATAAAAAGATGTTTTCCTTGCTCCATTGCAATACTACAAGACACTTAATTTAACAGTTAATAAAAATTGCCTTACAAGTGACCTAAACAAATATATAACGAAAGCCAAAATATGTCAATTTTATTTATTTTTCTGAATAACAGATACTGAACACTGGATCTCCCCATTTTGGAACATTGTTTGTATCAGAATACTGTTTCTCTTCCTTTTTTCCTGGAAGGCTCTGGACAGCAAGACATTCATAGAGATGATGACAATATAAAAAAAAAAATCAAGCTTCTAAATATTATTAGGAATGAAGACCTAACATCCTTTTCTTCCCTACTGTTAGGAAAGGAATGTAACACTCTTTGTCAAGAGACCAAGCAAAACTACTTTCAAGTCTGTGTTTAAGAATATTATAAAAGAAACGCCTTCAAGCGGTGCACACAATACTCTGGTTATGTCTTTACAGCTCTGCTACTGAATAGCTCTAGACTTTAAAGAAACAGTTAAGTGCAACTTCTAACATTTCATTTGCATATTGATGTTAACTTCTGCTGCTCTCTATTGGCATTGTGGACAACAGTCACACAAGGTAACAAGTTAATTACTGTCACAGATTGTACAACACTAATAACACGACCAAAAGGACTGTAAAAAAAGTCTCATTAAACCCAAAACACTTCCCATGTCCAAGCATAAATTCTGATAAAAATAAGACAAAACTCTACGAAACTCTTGGACACAGCACAACTATTGTATGACACGTGGGACCTGTGTGTGTCAACAGTTGTAAGAAAGGACACTAGTCCATTAATCATAAATAAAATTACCTTGAATTCTGCAACAATTTCCAACAAAAGACCTCTGAGATATTTTACAGAGTGGGTAATGAATCTTCACAAAGTATCTTTCAACAAAACGTAAACACAAGTGGATCTTTCTAAGATCAACACCCCTCTAACAAGGCATTTTTAAAGTGAGGCTGAAATTACAGAGTGTCAGCAGTACAGCTTGTTTTGCAATCTACACTTGGCATCCTGATATCAATACATTATTATGGTCTTTATGTGACTTTTTGTCCCTATAGAACTTCTATCTCATTCAGTGTGCTGGAGAGAGAGAGAGTTTACTGAATGAATTCAGTATTTCATTTAATTCTCATCATTCAATGTGTGGCTCACATATTATTTACTCCATTCTAAGCAAACCCTGCAATTAACCCAGAATTATGAATTTTCTCAAGGGTTTTTCTGGCAAGCTCTCCTCATGGTATTCAAAGGTTTTAATACTATCTCATTAAAATACTGTTTATTTTAAACAAAGGAGATCTGAGATACATAACACAAAATGTTACATGCTGAAAATGAAAGAGCACAGAAAGGGAAAGAATTTTCAGGACAAAAAGTTAAAATTCAGTTTCCCCTCCTATTTCTTTCTACTTTTTTTTTTTTTTTTTTTTTTTGTGAGGGAAAAAAAAAGCTGGTAAACTGAAAACAAATGTGAAAAATAATTGTTGTTTAGAATGCTCTAATTGCTGCAGGACTGCAAAGTAGTTTTGCTCAAACTTGTAGCATTAAGCACTTACAACTTCGATGCATTTTTAAGTCAAATTTATTGCTTGCCTATCAACTGTACTGATTATATTTTAAAATCAACAGCCAAAGCAAAGTTATCTGTTTCCTAGGTTTTATTTTAGAAACAGAAGTTCAGTTTTTAACCATTTCAAAGCTTTCCTCTCTTCATTCAAGAGATCAGAAATACTGCTAATTTTTGTTTTCTTTTTTCCCTCCTCTATTTTCATGTATCAATTTAGTAATGCATGGTAAATGGGCCATCACTAAAATTACGTGTAGTCTTTGTTTTTCAGAAACTCCTCATTTCTAGAAATGTACTTAGGAATACTTGCTATGTGCTACCTAGTTTACAGGACCAATATGCAATGACTGTGTAAACTCACTTATTTCTTTAATGTATGGAACTATGATAGACACTTCAGTCTTCCTAATAAAGTTTTTCCAGGAGCAGTAACATCGAAAAAAAAAATTCTCCATCGCATAAAAATGTCACAAAATTTCCTCCTCTGGCAAAAAGTTTTAACAATTCCAGGTTCCTCAAGAAATCCAACACCCAGTACTCCAGTACACTTGAAAGCATTTCATGGCATCTTTTTATATTCAGATTAGACCTCTCCATTATACGATTTGTAATTGCCACCACTTAGCACTTTTGCAAATCAGATCTGTCTGGTTCTTGGGACTGCAAGGTATCTCAAGTAGCAGCATCGCCAAATAATACAATCCATTTCGTAAGTTCGCTGAGTGCCATTTTAAGGACTTAGGAGTCATGATGCAGGATATAAACATAAAAATATCTGATAAACTAAACACTAACAGAAGCAGAGCAGCTAAATATATTATTTTATTATATACACACACATATAAAGAATGCGTTTATATTCAGTGATTTTCTGTCCCAAATGACCTAAGCTACTCTGGCCTAAAGTTTGCCCTAAATGACAATTAATTCCACATAAACTGACCCACCAGTAACCACGCCTGACATGTTTTTGTGTCCCTCAGAACACAACAAATTGTGTTAAAGGAGCCAAAATTAATACACTGCACAAAGAAGTTACTTCAGCATGAAAGGTAACCAGATGCAGGACAGTCTGAGGAAACTTTAAAAACAGGCACAGAAATGCCATTCTCTGACAACTTGATTCTTTAATCCAGTTTCTGATGGCAACCCCTAAAATAGCATGTTCTGAATCTGATTTCTGAATTCCTTCACACTATGGGAGATTTTCTGTTTTCCCTGTTGTTGATGACTAGGGTCTTGGCAGCAAGATCATGACTCAAGGCAGCTCTCTTAGCTTGCCGTGCCTGGGCACAGACGCAAAAAACTCAAGTTTCAATGACAAAAGTTAGGATTTCTGTAACTTTGATATACTCTGTGCAAAGCCAGCCAAGTTATGTGGGTTGCTGGCCACCAACACTTTATCTCAGAGATAAAACCTGACTGACCATAAACTGAAGAAAGCAGCAGTAACAACCACAGTCACTGTTCCATTACGTGTGGGCTCTTTACCTGAACCGCAAATTAAAGACACCCCAAACACAGCACCAGCCGTGGTCTGCATTAGCTCAGTTTTAGTGCTGTACCACTGCAATTGTTCTGCTGTCCAGGTCAGTTTTGTTCTCACATGCAGACCGCACCACGCCCAGCTCCACTGGACATGACTGGAACCAGACAGGCTCTTCTTGCACCATGTTTCTTCTACCAGAAATGTACTTGGTATCAGAGCTGAAGGCAAGGTCCAACATGGAGACGTGGCCAATGGTGAACCAGAGCTAACAAGCCCAGCTAAACTGGAGCTGCTTAGCAATGAAGAACTATCAGGAATCCAGCAATGGACTTCCCATCATAGCAGGTTCTGGTTCAGGCACAACTCCATCCCAGAAAGCAACTTTTAAAATTATTATTTGTTTAGCTTATTTTTGTCCAGTTACCTTGTCTTTAATCAACCTTAAGTTTACCTTTACCAGTTACCTTTAACTACAATAATTTCTTATCTTCAAGATAAAAATGACACCTTTGAATCAACCACATAAAAGATAGCAACAAGCCTCATCAAGAGCCTGCATGGACTATTAAAATACAGAATAATTAAAGAATAATTTTCCATCTTGCTCCCTGGGCTAATGAAAACCAGAATATGTTGCAACAAAGACAAACGTGATGAGTAGCCAACGCTAGCAATGCTGGCTATACTACTCTTACACTATGTTCCTTGAACTGCATCCACAATGCTTACTTTGGAGGCAGCTCTTTGATCACTCACCTAATTCATTTGGAAGGAAAATACTTTGACAGCAGTCTTTACAGAATTACAAAGTCAAGCATACCAATAAGAAATCTATATAAAAGAAATAATATAGTAAAGCATTGCAATACAAGACAGTGTTTGAATTCAAGCAAAATTTTAACAGCTGGATTTATGTACAGACTCTAAAAATAATATCCTTTACTACTGTACACATTGCTGTTATAGGTGAAATATAAAACAATACAGATGGTCCTCTTAAGATCCTGCTCTCTTGGATATATTTCTGCATGGATGTGACTAACCTTTCCCCAACTGTATGATTTGCACTAAACTCTTTAGCAACATAAATATAAACCCTTAATACCTGTACAGTCTACTTATGGAACAAATACTACAGCCTACTTGTAGTAAGCAGGAGATTTTACCACCAGACTGAGTGACTTTAGATTGAGACATTGGGGTTGGAGGGACAGGGAAAGGGGGAGCAGGGACTCCAGCATAGTCATGAAAACTAAGAGTAAAGCTAAGTTTTCTGATAACTAGAATGGACTGTTTACAAAATATACTAATTCATTTTTACGCACAAGAGCTCCTCCATTTGGGAATCCATGCCCCCTGGGTGGTAGCAGTAATATACCCTATGCCTTGGGGCCAGAAAGAGCCTCCACACCTCCATTTCACAGAACCAACAGTGCCATTCCCTTATGTATTAATGGTTAACTCTATTTTAGCATAAAACCTGCTTGTTTTATTTAAAAGGCCTACTGTACCATCAACAAGAGAAAATGTCGCATCCCAGTGTGATGGGTGCCCTATTGATGGATGAAGCCATATGCAGTTTAAAAGCATCAGGTTGCATTTTTTTCACCCACCATTAATACTTGCACGCCCACAGTAAATACATTCAGCTCAATGTTAAACAGTTAGTTATTAGTAAAATATTTTTTAAATCATCATAGGATTTACAGTTCAGTGCTACTGAAAATTTTATGTTTAGCTTCTTCTCAATAATGAACCTATATAAAAAGGTAGCTTATAAGCTGAAAATTAATTACAGCAGGATTTGAGGACAAGGAAGGGGTCAGGTGGATATGTAGGCACTAAAAAAGATGTTCATTTCTGGTTGTTAGATTACTGAGGTTTAAGTCTCCTTTCAACAGTGTGCTTCACAAGTGAGAAGCAGTAAAAGCACGGAGATTCTGTATTTCAGTACTTCCAGCTGAGAAACTCATTTGCTCTGTGGCTAGGAATGAATTACACCTCCTGGGGCCACACACCTGCTTTCTGGTGCATGGTAATTCTCAGCTTCCCAACCAACATAGAGCAGGAGCAAATAATTAAGGCAACACTCACACAGCTTTTGCCACCTAAATTTCCACCCAAGCATGTTTCAAGTGAGTGGCCTTAAGAGAAATGGAAGTGTGTTGTTTATGAGGGGATGACAGTGATGAGCAGGGAAGTGATTACTTTAAAAGCCAGATAAGGCAATTTAAATCAGATTTGCTCATTTCTAGGAACTTGGTGTGATATCAGAACATTCCTTAAAAACACACACCAACTGGGACAAACCAACATGGTTATGTTCAACAGATGTTTTGGAGGTGTCTGAAGAGGAGTAAAAAAGAGTGGAAAATAAAATGTACAGGTAGGTAATTGCTCATTTCTTTTTCATCCACCAGCCCAGTGCAATGCCTCAGGAAAGCAATAATTCAGGAGCAGGGACCACAGAAATAAAAGGACACCAAGAAAGTCAAGTGCCAGTTCTGTCTCCTCACAGACTACATTTAACAGACTCACAAAACACAGATGGATATAAAAAGACATATGTTCTTACCCATATGCCCAATTTTTGTATAAAAATAAAAAAAAATAAAAATCTTTAAAGTCAGTATATATATATTTTTTTTTCAAACAGTTCTGCTAAGGTATACAATTAACATAGAACAATCATAGATTCTACACACATATCTGGGCTTCTCTAACTGGAATTTGAGAGCACTATATGGGCTGTCCCATAAACAACAATAACTTTAATTATTTTAGTAGGCCATTTAAATCAACTTTTTTCCCCCAAAGCATATAGTACCAGCCCATTTCAAACTACCATTCATAGCTTGAAATCTTCTCTTAACTTCTACATTCCCTTAAGAATTGCTTCACTCTTCTTGCTTTAGTTATCACATTGCCATTCCCTTCCCTGTTTGTTTGGCCTTCAGTTCAAGTGTCTTCCCTTTTTCCTCTCTGCAGTTCATGACAAGTAATCCTGCTGTAGTTGCATAAGCAATACCCTCCTCCCTCTTCTGTCCTACACATCTCCTTTTCCAGCCTTCCTGTTGGGTTCTAATTTTATTACAAATTTTCTTCCTCTATCCCCTTCTCACTTCTCTGAAATACAAGCTTTAGTTAAAAATAAAATTTTAGGATGAAAAGCAAACAGGAAATCACACAGACTAACAGCTTCGGCAGCTACATAATTTGCCATAGCTAATGTTCCCCGTCCCTCCCTTTTTTTTCCTCCATTGGGTTGCATTTATTTCACACAGTCCACAAAAAGAATCATGCTCTCCTATTTCTTCTGCAAGACATTCAGCATACACTAGCTACTGCAGAAAGGACAAAACAATGCAGATGCTCAAGTGAAAACAGTGCAGCCTTTCAAAAAGTCAGAGATAAAAAAGCTGCTTATCATATAAAGAAGACGCTCAAAATGGGAGGCAGAAAATATGACATTATACAGGGCCTAACCTCATTAAATCTCAAACTGAGTTTATGAGAATTTGACTACATCTTAATATGTCTAGATGTCTTAAAGATACTCCTAGAAATAGACTCAATATTGGAAATACTTAACACCTGCTTTTCCAGCAAAACAATGGCTACTGCAGCTGTTCGGGAACTTTGGAAAAAAAAAAGAGCTGGCCAGAATGATTTTGGTACTGGTTGTAGTCCAACACATTTATATTAGAAGAGTGGCAAAGATCCTTAAGAGTCTTAAACCAAACTATGATGTTCACTATATCTGAACAGAGTACTATAAAGTTGGTTCTATTATAAGTCAGTATTCAGCATTACCATGACAGACATGACTCATAAATAGCCATATGTAATGATTAATGCAATTAACGAACGAATTATATTGTTCAACAAGATCAAAACTAATGAACTCCTTTTCTCCCACATTCCTGTAATTTTGAAGAAAGCCAGGGCATCCTATGGACAGGAAAATGAGCCAACTTCCATAGAAGCAGACATTAAACCAAGTTATTTTGATCTGCAAATCTGTACTGAATGGCATAACCAGCTGGCAGCATTTCTGTTTGTATAGTTAATGGAAAATGTACGAACTATTAATGACAGTGATATGAGTGACAGTGTAAAAAAAGAAACTATCAGTACAGTAAATATTCTTTTTTTTCCTCTATTATCATGACAGAACAGCTAATCCAATACAAATTAAATAGTTCACATTATTACTCTCCTCTTCGCAAAAAACTGGAAGTCTGATAGCTCTTTGAGACACAACTGAAAATTCTTGTCAGCCACAAGCCCAGGAAATAACCAACCACAGATAATATTTATTCCAGAGACACAGCCATATCACTTTCTATTTCAGCCAAATCCTTAGCAAACCTATACTAGAAATTCAAACTGTGTAACAGCTAAAGACACTGTAAAGAGCCAGGTTTAGCTTGCTTTTTTTTTTTTTTTTTTCACTACTGAAAATTAGCACATTCTCCTTATGCTGCAAAAAGACACTTTCATTTTGGTCAATTCATTTTTAGTAAGAACAAATATAAACATGGATCTCTGATAAAACCTAAGTGAAAATTTACATGTGAATTTAAAGGCATTTTATAAAAATAACTCTGGCAGCATGGTGGTTTGACACAGAAAGAGAAGTAGCACTGTCCATCAGCTACCGAATTTTGAGTTCGAGCTATGTCTAAGTCCATAAGGTCTATATGTGCTACCCCGCCAAAAACAAACAAAAACCCAACCAAACAAACAACAGGCAGATAAGAAGTAGAAGACTTGTCTTACGTCAAGGTCAAAATGCACTAACATACACTGAAGATTTCACTTCTCCTCTCCACAGTCTGTCAGAACTCTGTAACCGTCAGACCTACTACTCTATTCTCTTTGCTTCTGTTCAGGTTAGGAACTTCTTTTAGAGAGGGATTTTCTGTCCGTGGTCAAAGTTAAACTCTAAGAGACTTGAATAACCTTTAACAAGATTATTTGTACTTATTAAAGCTCATACAACTGATAACCATACCTTACTTCTAATAAAGTGTTAGGGAGTAACCACTTTCAAACGGTTAAAAAAAAAGGTTGATTGAGGAAAGAGGAAATAACAACTAAAAAAATCCCCAAACAACAACAAATAAACAAAAACAAACAAAAAACCCCACAAACAAAACAAAAACCCCCACCAAAATACCCCCAACAGAAAGAACCCTCCCCAAATTTTGTCAATCAGAAAAAACCTCCAAACAATGTGTATTGTTATCAATAAACATTACAAATATTTTGCAATAAACAAACAAATATTTCAATACACAGAACAATATTTTCTCCTGGCTGTAGTGAATGTTTGAAGGAAGGCTTTGAAGACCACCTTTAAACGCAAGAACTTCCACTCATTTCAGCAAGCCAGAGCAGCTGCGGTTATTGACTTGCAAAAAAGACATATTAACTCCTCCATACGCAATAAGGACCAAGAATAAAATGCAGAACAATTCCGACATATTTTACAAGACTGTACAACAAATCGTTGTTTTCAGAACAATTAATCCTTTAAAGAAGAAACCAGCAAGTGAAGTTCTTTCCTGATTGTGTATTATCAAGCTACAAACTATTTTAAATTCTGCTGCTGTTACTGACATCGAAGAAGTATGCAAACTGTTAGAACTTCAGTCTGTCAAAGATGAGAAACCATAACTTTCTGAATATTTTAAATGTTATGCAAGAGATACCGACTGAGTTTACATTTTCACCCACATTATTTCACAGTATTACTCAGAATCACAGTTGGAATAAACATAAAAAGAACACTGCAACATACCTGTGTGACCATGCTTTGTATATACGTGGTTGGATGCTGCTGCTTTTGTTGAACAGCACTTTCTATTGCTACTTTCGCTACAGTGCTTGGATCCGCTCCAGCTGGCACAGCAACCATAGTTGCACTGCAACCAGCATTGTTGGGGTCACTGATTGTAACAATTCTAACTCCTACTTTATTTGGAATTCCTGGAACAGTTTCCCTGTCATTATCCTCTGCTGGCCTCTTTACAGTTTTGCATTCTGCTGTGCCATTAGTAGACCGAACTTCGGATGACAGGGTAGACTGGGACACTCTAGGTCCTGAGTGTGGAACTGCTATGATTTGATGCCCCTGTATAACAGAGGCTGTAGATTGTGGTGAGACAACTACACTTGGGCGTTGCTGAGGCACATCTGAATTCAAACTTGAAGCTAGAGGTCCATTAGGTAAATCAGTGTTGGTACCACTAAGTTGCTGGGTTAACAGTTTTGCAGCCTCCTGTGTACCGCTTACAACAGGTGAACTACTCAAAGTTAATACAGGCCCATTAGAAATTCTTTCCCCTTGATCACCTTTGGCAGTATCTTGCTGCGTGGCATCCAAATTCCCTTGTTGTTCCACTGAAGATATCTCACCATTTCCTACATGATTGGAAGTTTTGTGATTTGGAATGTTTTTGCTCAAATGAGAACCATCTCCTTTATCAAAATCACAGATTCCATTAACTAGGGGCTTCTTCAAATCACTTTTAATTTCCTGTGTGTCCATCTGTTCAAAGTTCTGCTTTCCAGGAGCTCCGTTCTCACCCATTTCTAATGATGGCCCATTACTGACTTGTGAGCACTGATTGGCCTCATTCTGAGTTTTCCCTGAGTTAGAAGGAGGTAGACTGGAGTCACTATACTTTCTCCCATTTAAAAGACTTCCCACCTGCATTTCATTTTCTTTTGCATCCCCATTGCTGGTGTTTGCAGCTCCTCTTCTGCAGGAAGGATTCTCCATAACTTCAATTTTACGTTCATGAATGTGTAAACCTGTTGCTTCCTTTGCTTCTTCCTCCTTTTGGCAAATTATTTTATCACCTTTGAACGGGGGAGCAGCAGTACACGGTGATTGTCCAGCTGAAGGTGCTTGAGTAGCTGGAAGAGTTTGCACTTGTAGCCCAACTCCTGTCTGTGCTCCACTGACTGCAATTCCTGCTGGAGCAATGATCTGAGTTGCGTTTCCCTGACTCACAGTTGCAGTAGCAAAACTCGTATTTGGCACAACTGTTATCGTAACCTGGTTGCCAGTAGTCCCTTGGAAAATAGTTGCTGGGCTGTTTGAGATCAACTGGCCTGGCAATATCTGTAAATTAGAAATGGGTACTGTTTGGACTGGCCCTTGGGGCTGGATTGCACCCGGGACCAGCTGAACATTTTGCTGCCCAACTAGCAGCTGCTGAGCTGGAGACTGTCCTTGAACTCCAAAGCCTGGTGCCTGGTTATTGGCCATCTGATAAACCACCTGAGGGCTAGGAGCTCTTGCATTGTTAGGTGGAGGAATCTGTGGAGCTGGGAGTATAAGCTTCCCCCCTGGAGTGGAGGGGCCTCTTTTGGGAAGAAGCAGTTGTTTTATCAGACTAGACTCACCAGAGTTAGGCTGGCCAACTCCTGTATTAGGCTGTTGAGACTGAACTTGCATTTGTATCGGTTGTTGTACCTGTACCTGCTGCTGCGATGATGCTGGTGAATGTTGCTGTTGCTGCTGCCTCTTTACAGAAAGCATCTGGCTGACAGTAGGAGGGGGTCCTTGTGACTGAGGAGGGGTAGATGAAGATGACATAACTGTAGGGACTTGATTATTCGTAACCGGACCTGGGGATGGTGAAGAGGATGGAGTAATGCTTGGCTGTCCAGTCAACTGGACAGTTTGACCAGTGGGAATAGAAGCTGGATTAGCAAGCACTATTTGATGAATGGCTGGTGCATACGTTTGACCTTGCTGAGCTGGCTGGCTTACAATCACTACACTTTGCTGGGATGGTGGTGGAGGCTGCTGCTGTGGCTGCATCGGCTGCTGTGGAACTTGCTGAGATGGCAGAGGCTTTGGTGCAATGTTCTGAAACCCTACCCTAGACGTTGGCGGGTTCTGGACACCTGCGATTGTAACCACCTGCCCAGCTGCTACTTGGAAATTCTGAACTGTGGTGGCAGAAACCATGTTAGATGCAGAGGTTGTGACGTACTGCTGTGGTGCTATGATGACTGTATCTTGTTGCTGGTTACCAGCAGAGGACTGCTGAGATGACGTCTGCCCAGGCTGTGATGATGTGCTGATTAGCTGCTGACCCTGTGAAACTGCTGAACTGCATGCTGGTATGTTTTGTACTCTGCCAAATATATGACCCTGAGGTACAGCTTGCTGAATTACCGTAACAGGAGTGCCTGAAGGGATCTGTCCCGGTACCACTGCGTGCAGTGGAGACTGTTGTTGAATTACAGGTTGGTGGTGAAGCAACGTTTGAGAACCAACAACAGTAACAGACGGCTGTTGTCCTGTAGTGCTGTAATTTTGATTAGAAGCTTGTGGTGCTCCTCCTACAGCAATAGTAACAGGAACTGCAGACTGGGGAACAGAGCTCTGTATTACTGTGGCCTTCACTACTTCACAGGATATTGGACCTTTACTCTGTATAACAGTCACTGGAGCATTTTGTTGCTGCTGTGTATGAACAGAAGGATTTTGCGGAATTCTAGAAATAGTCTGTGCCACAGTATGAACACCTTGAATTGGAAAAGACATCTGTGTTGCTGTCAAAGTTGAAGACTGGTTAAGAGGGGTCCTCGGATAGTGATTTCCTACGCTTGGTAGCCCATGCGGGATTCCTGTTGAAAAAAACACAGTAAGTTTGGAAGCAAAAATTATTTCAAAACACATTAACCTAACACATTTTTTAAAATCCAAGGCTTGAACTTGTAATTCTATATAAAGCAGTTTCTCTTCTCAGCTATACTGCATCTGAATTGATGATGCAGCAACAATGGCATGTCTGCTGACTGACTAATGGGTTACACATCAAATACTAAAATGGCATGCAAGTACATTCTGCAATACTGTTCCTAACATTATTGAATAAAAGCAATCAAAACATGTGGCCTTAACTTCCAAGGCTTTCGAACTATTTTCAAAAACTGCTGCCTTTAATTGTGATTTCAGAAACAATGCAAAATACTTGATATTGAATTAATTTAAAAACCTGCTGGCGAAGGAGTCGAAGACACATCAGGAATTGAATCAACCCGGACAACTGGGGTAGACAAAGTTGGTTGCTGCTGATAGTACATCTGAATGGGAAGTGGCAGAGCTCTCCTTTTCACTCCTACCACATGTATGTGTGCTTGACCGTTATTACTTGCATCTTCTACTCTCTTCACTGTATGATTTGGAAAGACAGTTCTGCCAAACACAACAAAAATCCATGTTAATAAACACAAGAACTCAATCCTCTCGTAATGTTTTTGTTTTAACTAACTGCCCTTGTGTGCAGTGTAGCTACACTAATGCCTCCATCTTTGCAATACAGCAGGATTCTCCAATAGCATCTGAGTATTCATCATTGAGGACTAACAAGTCCAACAGATGGTTGGCCAAAATCTCATCCAAGTTAAGGGAAAAATACAATACCTCCAAAAACTACTTCAGAAAGAATTAAGACGACTATAAGCAGAGAAGGAACCCTACCAAAGATCTGGAAATAGAATGAAATAAAATGAAACAAATTCTAAACATTTATTTAAATTAAAATGCCAGAAGTCTTTAAAACTCAACTCAGTCGATCTTTTCTCAAAGAAATCTAAAGCTATAGGTTAGTACTGAGCACATACAATTGCTTCTTTAGTGCTGCATGAATTTTTGTCTTACCGCAGACATTTATAAAATCCAGTTGACGTTAGGATTCCACCTCGAGCTAATTTACTACAAGTAGAGAGGTATTCAGAGTACATTTCTGCTCGAGAGACAGAGCAATCAAGATTCACCTCAAAATGCGCATTCAACCTGAGGATGAAAAAATAAACTATGAAGCAAAATATACAGAGAGTACTTTTAAAAGAGTTGTTAAAACACTCCTATCTGCATCAGAGAGACTTTAGAGACCTGATAACAACAGGGAAAATACCCCTTTAGTATATTGTCTTGCCAAATACCTGTTCCATACTTTCTCCTTTCTCACTGCTTATGTTCAACACATAAGACCCCTAACACATGCAAACAATTTTACATGCAACATCTTATTTACACATGTAATACGGAAAATAGTCTCTACATGGGCCTTTTTTATTGTATATTCAGAAACAAAACCAAAAAAGAATGCATTGTTTGGTGATGTCTTCTCCCCACAGCTCTATTCTTATTTCTTAATGATTGTACTTTAGCAAAAGATGAACTGAATGCTAGCTAATTCTTCATCAGAAATTTATATCAAAAGTCAACATTTGCATCTTAACCAAGATTTTGTTAACTGATCTGCTAACGCAGTCTCACTTTAAAATACAAGTAAACCCAAAGATAGAATAACAATCTCAACCCTGTCATTCTGATAGAGGTGGGCAGAGGAGACTGAGATTCTAACAGAGTACAGACAGAAACATGCACATTGTCATTCCTGGAGTCCCACACTACATAGACACTAATAAAATCCTTGAACAACTTGTTCTGCCTAATGTTCAATTTCCAGGGAGAGAAAGTATTTGTATCTCCTACAGACTCTTCACAAGCACTCAGATCACCCAACCTCCAATCAGGAAGCTGTGAAAGAAGGAAACATTTTCCATCAGTTTAATTTTATTTCTTTCAGATCCACTATTCCAACCCAGAGATGTGTGAACAGTTCATCCCCAGCAGTAAATGGAGGTAAGTAACAACTCTCACACAGTGCTCAAATACCAGTACCAGAATACGGGCTCAAACAATAAAAATATTTTTTAAACTGTCAGTATTTACTATATGGTGCTAACACTTTGGAAAACCACACTACGTTCTCCTATGCAGAGTCCTACTCTCCCAATATAATTAGGTGCTTCAAAAGAGAAAAAGCAAATTACTATAATATCTTCTTTAAATTGTGTTCTCTCACAACCAGTAAGAAGTATAATACCATTTCTCCTGCAGTTGTGTTGAAAAAAAACACAGTAAGTTTGGAAGCAAACATTATTTCAAAACACATTAACCTAACCTAATTGTGTTACAATTTTATTATTACAAAAACTGAGATCACACTGGATATCAGGAAGTGTAGGTATTAACTAAACTGGGCATTTCAGACGAATGACTGTCCAGTTGGGTACATCATATTAGGCTGACACACGATCACTGGTACCAGCAAACTGACGATATTCAGGACTTGGTGAAATGGGAGCTGCGATTAGCACTGTCACACGCACTTTCCTTACAGGGACTTGTATTCGGGCTAAGCTGGCTAATAATACATCCAGGAAGGTCAGTTTAAGCGTGTTGTCCTGCTTCTGCTTCCAAAAGATAGTAACTTTTCTAAATTCTGCTGTTATGATTTACTTATTTTCCTATTTCTCTCAACAGGAAACAATGACTAAAACATCCATGAAAATTTACATGAATGTAAGACACTCCATGCAAGCCTTGATGAAAATGCTTGGAAGAGGCTACTCCTCTGCTCTCAATTTGCATTTTTTTGGGGGGGAGCACAATTACTGTTTAAGAAGAATTTTCAGGACTAGGTGTTAATTTTTATTCTTCACTATCTAATATCTACTTAAGATTAACTGGAAAAAAAAAAAAATCAAGTACAAAACACAAGTATTCAACACTGACAGCTGGAGAAGCACACAGAATCAGAAACAAAACAGCTATTCCAAATCTTCCTGATATAATGCTCTATGGTTTGCTTCATAATTTTCTGTCATTTGATGGTATCACACAGTTGCAGCATGGTACCTACCCACGGTTATTTCAACAGTCAAAACTTCTATTTTGCATTTTATACAGAGTGCAATATTCACTTTGTGTACAACTTTACTACCGAAAGCCAGATGTCTAGTGCTCTCTCTGGTCAATACAGAGAAGGTGGCACCAGAAGGCAATTCCTAATCTCATCAGAAACCAGACAGGTGAAGGCAATTAGTTTTACTACTGGCGAATCTCCCACTCCATTAATTAGAAAGGCAGCTTAGAAAACTAGCTTTGGATAGAGACCAACTTGCAGATCACCAAATTGATCTGCAGTGATTTCAACTCCAGCTATCCCTGTTTAAATGTCTAAATGTGAAATTTCTCAGTCTTTCAGCAGTGTACATTAATAATACTTTGCAGTATGCAAACAGAAGCATGGGAACAATATCAGCTGACCAACAAGAATCTGGAACATGTCTCCCATACAATCAAAGTTTTGCTGGAAGTATAAATGAAACTACATAATGACCTGAAGCACTAAGCTTTGACAAATTCCACCCAGTTTATCTTGAAAGCCCTTCTCTGATCTGTAAGACAACCAATGAACATGTAAGTTGTGGAGCAGCAGAGGTGGAAGGGTCCATCAGGAATTGATTAATACAAATATTTAGAATGTGACTAGATTTATGTAAGTCAAATAGTTCAGAAAGACCACTCTCAGTCCACATGAGAACCACAGGCAGAACAGTTCTTCTCTAAATATGGGATAACAATATTAGTTGAAAGCAAGAGAATTTGGATGGAAAAGACTTCGATCTTCCTTAACTTGCTGGAGGTTCACAATGATCACAAGAGAATTTTGCAGGGCCTAGTTTGGTAATTTGATAATTGCTTTTGTATTGGCGCAGTAATACAGCAACACGTTACCAGATGAAAACACTAATGAAACAGATAATGCTTCTTGACAATTTAAAAAATAACTAAAAATTGAGATCAGAGTTAAAAATCAAACTAAATTATATTCTAAGAGAGAAAACAACTAATTTCAAGTGTCAACTGCTGAAGAATAAATATTCTGGTTGAGGTTTTTCTTTCATACTTC
This sequence comes from Streptopelia decaocto, assembly GCF_964273445.1. Lineage (NCBI taxonomy): Eukaryota > Metazoa > Chordata > Aves > Columbiformes > Columbidae > Streptopelia > Streptopelia decaocto. The sequence goes on along the minus strand of NC_138663.1, from coordinate 33,387,728 downwards.
TTCAAAGGAATGACAGAACAGTTTTGCTTTATACTTTTCAGAAAAATTATTCTAACAGTAAATAGATGCAAGCTGGAAAATTCTGCAACACAGGAATACAGGCATTTGTTTTTTTTCTTCATTAAAGTATTTGAATAGAACTATACACTCACCACTGACATGCAAATTTCTCGCTGTCTATTTCTACTATTCCTGGTGGTGGAGCAACATGTGGTGCTGTCCTAGAGGCTGTAGAGAATGAGAGGAAGAAAAAAAAAAACAAAACAAACTTGCTGAAATTATTTTTGTTCTCCTGAATGAAGCACTTCACGATTTTCACTGGTACAGTTTCTCCTGTGCTTGGAACCAAGGATGTATCCAGCTAAGACAAGTCACAAAGGTGCACTAACCACACTACAGATTCGCACCACAGTTTGCCGAAGTGTGGCAGAGGATGCCAAGGCCAGAGCTGCCACTGAAGCGCAGTGGTGACGTAAGCGCTCAGTGAACAACAGCGTCCAGACTCCCAGTGATGATCCATGATCTCAGTACTTCAGAGTACTGAACATGATTTAAGAGTGATAAAATACTCCACCAGAACAGGCATGAATACACAGCAATTATTTTTTGAATTCCCAAGTGGAAGTAAATATATATACAGAATTTTGTTGCAATGTCACATCGGTTCCTTCTGTTCACTCTCATTCATCCCCTTAGTCACGTTCTTTCCCAGTCACTTTCACTGTGGTATCTGCACCCATTCCAGAATCAGAATGATTAAACATGCAAGCCAGTGTCTGTCCTAATGGTTCTTTACCCATTTTTTCCCCAGAACGAATAGCTGTGTTCCATCTTGTCTGCACTTGTCATATATTGCTATATGCTTTTATTAGTGAGCACAGAATGAGGTATATATGCTATTAAAATTTGGTTCACATCACAATAAGCTGTTTAGCAGCTTCAAGAGAGGCATGTTTCCATGTGTCTATCCCATGTCCGCAATTCTACCAAATACTATGTGGTACTGTCCAATAACAATCTGCATAAAACACAATATAAAATGGACCTCTAATTCTCTACAAATCATGGGAACAATCTAGAATGGATACTTTTTCTTTCCACTCAACAAGTTAAAATAAGGAGCGTACATAACTTTCAGTAAATTCTCACTTTAGCAGCTGAAACATATTAAGATTCTTTTAAAGCCTGTTTCACAACAGTGGCTAACATAGCTTTATATTTGCTCTGTGAACAAGTGTCTGAAGAAGATACCATATGATATGCATAATACCATACTTATTTCTGTAAATTAATCAGAAACTTCTAGAAGAGAAAAATCATGGATGCCATATAGGAAATTCTATAGAAGAGTATGTTCTCTTCCAGTGACACTAACCTGGGACACCTGCTGCATGGGCCTGTGAAGAACCGTGATCCATTACTTGTGGTCTGACATCAGGTATTTGCTGGGTAACGCACTGATGTTCAATGAGTTTTACAGCAGTAAGTGCATCGGGTCCAAACATCTGGATGTCCATAGAAACCAGACATACTAATGTATCTAAAGTATTAAATGTAAAACCGACAACAACATTAGGACAAGACAAATGAATGCTGCTGGGACATATCGATTTGCTTTAAAATTGCCAAGTGTTGAAAGAAAACAAGCCTCTGCAGGCTTCTGCACATTTTACACACTTCCTTCATGGCATTAAAAAAACAAACCAAACCACCCTACTTCAAAAGTTTTAGCTTCCCTAGTTATTAGCATCATCAGTTTCTTGAGGACAGAAACTAAATTTTAGTAAAACTTCCTATTCTAATATCCATCCCTAAGCTATACACACACATAACCAAGCCACTTTTTTAACCACTGAACACGACATATTTTTAAGTCTTTTTTCCTACATAAGTGAGAGTAGCAGATTTTGCTTCTCCATTACCTATGCTCTTCTCCACTTTAGCAATCTTTGAGCAGGCCACTTCTCCCATTTCTGTGAGCATGTAGAGCACCTCAAGTGCTGAGATTACAAGCAGCACATCTGGTAGCGTGAGATGACATATAATCTCTTTATAGGATTCTTGATCCACATATTCACAAATTAAGACACCATTATCTTCAGCCTTGCAAAGATTTGCCAAGATTTCCATGCCTGAAGAACAAATACAAAATAGTTTTAAACAGCAATAATTACAATGCTAATACAACTACAAAATAGCTAGAGATCTTACCTCTCATTTTTAAAAATCTATCCCTTGACATGAGGCATTTTGTAACAGTGTGAAACATTAGATGAGTAGTTTTGAAATCAACAGGATCCAAAAGAAGCTGATGAGAAAGAAAACACAAAATCTATGACAAACACTATCCATACAGTGCTAATGGCTCAAAACCTTAAATTTGCATACCAAAATACAACATTCAAAAGTGTTTAAATGACATTTGTGTTCACAAAAACCAGAATCCTGTGAGCTTATTATTGTAGCTGACATTTTGAGCCCCCTGCTCCCTTCTCTGAAATATCGGTCTAATTTACACTTTCCAGTGCTCAAAATCAGGAATATAACTTCATTCCCAGGCAGTCAACAGTATAAACAAATATATTTTAATATCCAACAAAGAACAGAACTTGAAAAATGACAAACATTCCTTCCCAAACGCTATCACAATTGTTCATCCAGTTTCTATCTACTTCTGCTTCTCAATCAGAGCTCTCAAACATTATAATATGTCTGTTATTCAAGAGAAGCTGGATACATGGTAAATTAAAACACCATTTTTTTCAATATTCTGCAGTGGACCAATACTTCTATTCTCATTCTCTGACACCTATGTATTTGACTTACATGGTATCTTTTAAAATATAAGGAACATCTGAACCTATCTACCTATAAAATCTGTATAATTTATCTGCACCATGATATGACATACCGAAATGGTGTATTTTAGTACATGCAAACCTCTTTGAAAAGAAAAAGGTACCTCACGATACATCCAGTGGCACACGACTAGCTGACTGGTGCCCACTACACATGGCATAAAGCCCTCTACCACCCCCTTTCTCAAAGGTACCATTTTGAAATTATGACTAAACGTTATATTTATTAAGTGAAGAAGCTAGTGTACAGTCTGCAGAATTTAACTAAATTCCTTTCTTCCCTCTGGGAAACTAAACTGAAAATGATGCACTATGAATACCTTGTAACTCCCTACACAACCCGTTTGATTCTATTTAAGCATGTGATTCTATTTAGGCAAACTGACACAGTCTGTATTTTGTTTTGGTCCTGAAAATTTGTTTTCAAATTGCTATTTACAAATTCAGAGAATAATTTATTTCCAGCTTCATCCAATGATCAAGGAAAAAAGTAATCATTTAATTAACATGTAAGTAATGCTTTTACCAAATTATATTTTAATTGTTCTGTTTTGAAGCACATTACCTCTGCTGCAATATTTCCCAGCGTGTCAAGTCCCAACTGCCGTAGCGAAATAAAATGACTGTGAGCAGAGAGTAGCAGGAACCGAAGACAAGTACGATTAGATGCCAACAGTTTAACATTTCCCTCTTCAAAAGAAAGATTCCGTAAAATCACTGCGATCTGAAGTACCCGCTGCCCTTCAATATCATTAATGCCCAATTTGCGAGGTGGATGAAATAAGGATTCCCAAATCCATTCTTCAGATGGAATATCTACAAAGTAAATAAACAAATGTTAGTCCTTCCTTTGCTATATTTACCAACATGTATGTATTAATATTATTCAAGATGTCTCACCTTGAGATTTGCTTCTGTCAGAAATTAGATCACGAACTTCAATATCCTCAACAATATCCTTCCAAAACTGAAGAAAGAATTAAAAACACACTTAATTTCTAGGGGATGATATTTCTTTAAATATTAGTTACTTTTATTTATATTACTTTAAAACACTGAAAAAATATGAAAAAGATTGTCTTTCAAAATTTCCTAGTACCTTGATTCATCTAATAGTAGTAATATTTTTCACTCATAGGATGACATGCAAGATGTTCAGTACTTAACACTGAGAAACTCTTCCCCTCAAGTACCAGAAGTATGCATTCGACCAACACTACCCCAGAAGTACTTTGGTGAAGCACATACTGAAACAGTTTTCCCACAAACAATTAGAAATACAGCAGTTCTAAGCACAAGAAAAGTACAGTTCATCCTCCTTCATCTCCTATAAACTCTCAACTCCTAAAGCAGAAGACGGTGACTCTTCTCAGCTTCAGATCTTAGCTCCTGCTAGAAGCACAGCAGTCAGGTTTGTATCTGGAGAGACTTCTTAAAAGCTTCTGCTATGCTTTCCACATCATCATAACTCAATGAAAAGAGAAAAGTCAGCACCACTATCACAAAAAATCTTTATAAATATAAGCAAAACAGAGCAGGCTGGCATTCAAATTATTTAACAAAATCAGGGCCTGGTCTGTTACTGATTGTTATGTCTCTAATCCTGTTGAAATTCACGAATCAATCAAAAATTAATCAAGTTTTGCAAGCTAATAAAAAGACACATTGTGGTATAGTATATTAATATAAAAATACATAATTATATATATGTTATAATGTGTATACCATAATAAAAAATACAAACACTCCTTTGACTAATAAAAATTTATAAATTCCTTTGACTCACTAATGAAATACAGCTCCTCTTTCAGCTATGATCACAGAATAAAACCACAAATAAATCTGGATAAAAGAGAAGGATGGGAAGTACAACCAGCTGAACAGCAGGAGAAATTCTGCTATGCAAATGTAATTATTAAATTACAGCATTCATACCAAGCTTGACACTATTTTTTTCTTGAAAAACAGAATAGAATACTACAGATTTTCTAAACTAGAAGGAAAAGAATTTTATTTTCCACTGCAATGCTGCTAAATGACATCCAAGTGCTCTTTAGTAAAGAGGATTATTTGCACAGAAAGGATTATTACCTCACTTTGGCAAAGACAAGAACAGCCAGATGAAAATCTAACTTCTAACAGTTTGTGGCAAGCAGATTTTTCTAATTAATACTGAGGCTATCATCAAGAACCACTGAAGACAAAGGTATGCAGGTAAAATCTGCAGAAAGTACTTCATTTTGAGCTGCTTTTACTTTTAGAGAAGGAGAGTATTTAAAGAAAAGGCTTCAGTCATTATTTTAAAAAGCACACAAATATACTGTCTGGAAATTTACCAGTCAGTGCACACCTTCCTTTAGGATGTTCTCTTTTGGAAAAGCTATGAAGACAGTAAGGCCTCACATTTCACTGCTACTTTAAAGAAAACCCTCTGAAGCTTTCAAAGATTAGTTGTTTATACTTAAAAAGTCTTCAACCTGAAGACTTCTCTCTGGAAGAGACCCAAGTCAATCACAATACAATGTTAGAACTGTGGTCACATGATGTAAAAACAGAATCATCACATTTTGATATCTGAATTCTCAATAATCCGTTTTCTGCCTCTTAAGGTGTACTCAAAAACAAAACTAAACAAAACAAACACAAAAACAAACAACAACAACAACAAACAAAAAACAAAACCAAACCACCACAACTCCAGCAATACAAGTCATAAAGGAGCAATTTTTCTGTCTCTGGAAGGCAAATAAATCATCCTGAACATGTTCTCAAAGTGATGGAAAATGAGGATTTAAGTTTTTTGTAGATGAAGACACTACAGACACTGCTAAAGATAAAGCCTCAAAGTCCTATTGCTAAAGATAAAGACAGGAACGTATTGTTGGAAAACTGTATCTCTCTCCTAAAACTCGCAGAACAAACAGATCCATGCTAGGTGTCTGAACAACTGAGAAAGCTTCCCCTTCTAAAGAAACAGTCTGTCAAACAATACTACTTGTCAGCTCAGATGAGATTATCTTTTTCAGAAAAGAACAGAACAGGCTCCTTTCTGTAAGCTAAAATAAGAGATACACCAAGGCACCAAATGAAGTTTACTTACAGGTTACTGTTATTCTTCAAATTGTTTCATTATACAGTCATGCTGTGAGCGTAAGATGCTAACCACTCAGCTAGAGAATTTTTGCCTCAGGATTAACTAAAGCATATGCACAAGCCTGGTTAGCAGAATGATGTGTGTCCCTCACCACCTCAGTTCCTCGGAGTCCTAGAGATCTGGAAAGGCTCTTAAAGCTTTAAGGAAGAGAATCTGCAGGTAGGGCATGAATATGCAGACAATACCGCTTCAAAAAGAACAATTTTAAAATATTTTTTCCATCTTGAGTGTGGGTGATCACGCTCACCAAGAATGCTGCTTTACCTGAGGAACTGCCCCAGAGTTTTTTGCTTGCTAAAAACTTTGCATTCCCAAAGCCAGCAGCTGTCATGGGTGTTTGAACAACCATGAAAACCTACTGCAGTAACAAACCAGGCTTCCTGGGCATGCTTCGCAGATTTTAAAACTTCAAACATTCTGCAAAACCTCCAGTGATATCGCTGGAGACTCAGAAATATTACCCTACATCCTCCATTCAACAAGCCAGTAACTTAAACAGCATATCAGTAATTAATGTGTTCAGACCTTCAAGCAGCTAAGACAGAAGCTACTGCATGTGGCATTTAATGTATCTATTTTGGAGATTGGCTGCTAACTATAGAGGGGTCAGGATTTCGCAGGACATTAGCTGTTGACAAGCATGTGGCAACAATGAAGGTATAGACAGAAGCCTGATATGCATTTATGACTATGCTGAGCTCCGAAACACCCAAAAGCTTTACCACAGATACCTGAAGTAAGTTCCTAGCCAAGGACAAGGCATCGCTCTCTAAGTATTTAGATGGCAGAGCAACTTCCCATTTGATTCCAACAAGCCATCTCCTAGCAGGCACCATCACATACGAGAGTTGACCACCTCCACCAGAAAAGTTACTGTTCTGTTCAGGGAAGGGCAAACAGCCTGAAGCAATGTTCTTCTGCAACGCATGGACAGTCATGTCAGGAATTTTAAAAGTGCAGTCAGCCTGGTCGATCAAAATCAAAGTCTCAATCAAAACACGAGACATAAAATCAAGTTGTCCAAACTTATTAAAAAACGCTGCTTTTTTGAGAGATGCTATGACAAACAGATTTCAATTGAACCCCATTATACAGACTAACGCAGATCAATAGTGAATACAAATTCTGTAACTTTCACTGAGACAGGAGACTCCAAGAAAACCAAAGCAGATTCCAGGACACTTAAGACCTCAGAAAGAAAGAATTGGGGGGAAAAAAAAAAAAAAAAAAAGTAAATTGTACTTTCCATTCCTTAACTGAAATTACAAAGCTCATTAATTACATAACCACTTACAACATAGTAGGGAAAAAACACCAATAAAAATAAAAAATAAAAAGCCAAAATAAAATGAAACGATACAAAGCCACAAACAAACAAAAACAACAAAAATACACACACACACAAAGAAAAAAAGCCCCACAAAACACAACAACAACAAAAAATCAAACCAAACCAAATTCAAAAAAAACAAAACAAAACAAACAAATAAAAAAGCCACATCACCTTGTTCTGAAAGTTATCCTCTGTGACTCCCATGAAAGACAGTTGCTTCGATGTCTCAGATAAATATTCACATTGGAATTGTGTGTCCTGACAGTAAATGATCAGAAAACCTCTCCCAGTTCTTCTTCCAAAGCCTTAAGATTACCTACAGTGATCACCAGCTTGTACGCCTGAATAAAGCTGTTTAGAGGTCTTAAATTCAGAATGACTCTGCAGCTTCTATTCCTTTTCTTGACAAGGAAAGAATTGGCCTGAATCACCTTTTTTGTTGCATTTAAGCAGACTGGTTTGATCACTCTCAGTCCACTCAACATTTGTTTCCTGCCTAAACAGGAAAGATCCCTGCAAAGGATGGGGGTAGGCAAAGAATGCAGAGGTGGAAAATAGAATTAAATATCCTACAGACAATGCTCATGACCTATCTGTTACAAGAGAAAAAGGCAAAACACAACGAAATTTTTGTTTGCCCAAAGGAAAGGCAAAAGTGGAACCAGATGAATTAAGTCAAGGTTTCTTGGCATTTCTTTGAAAAACATACTTACATCACAGAGGCAAGAAAAAGGTCAATTTAGCATCACAAGCATTTACTTATTCCCTGCTATAAACTATGGATAGCTGCAATCTACTACTACATATCAACAGAAATGAACAAGAAAGGATGAGAAAGCAAAGCTCTGTTTCAATAATTGTTCATATATATATATATATATATATATATATATATATTTTTAGATCATGACAACACACTGGTAATAGGAATACAAAGGTAAAACTTAGAAGCAAACAGACAATGCTTGACTACACAACATCCAGATGCTAAGAGATAATGGACAAAGGTAAAGAACTTGATTCACATGCACAATCTGATTCCTGTCGATAGCCAAGTTCCTTCAGAAAAAGATGCACAGCATTACAAAGAATTCACTGGAAATCAGATTAACCAAATTACTGTCCATTTTGAGACCACAAATCATGTAATGTACCAATGATCATTACTACTTATTGTCCAAGAAAAATATGAGAGCAACTGGAGTCAAGTCAGCCTGACAGATCACTGTGACAGATAACAAAGGTGACATTTGAAAACTATGCCAGGCATTTAAATGTCTAAGGATGTCACTTTACATACTATCTGAGAAAGATTCCAAGAATAAATGTAAAGAAAATTATTATTGAACTTAAACAAAGAAGAAAGAGTTGGACAACAAAATAAGAACGCGTATACGCAAAAGGAAACCAGAGAAGTAAAGCATTATGCAAAGCACAAAAAGCAAGCACAAAAACTGCATAAGCATGGCTTTTGGAACTCTACAGCTAGAAGAGGCCTCAAGAAGTCCAAGAACATGAAATCCAAATGCTTAAATTGAAGTAAACAGAAATGAATGGTGCATGAAGAAAGGTAATGTGATTATTTACATACTACATTAGATAATAGGCAGCTGCTGGAGACATGAAAGAAATACCTGGAAAAACAGCTAAATCTATCTGATTATAAGCATGCTATGTAAACAGGTCACTCTTGAAAGACAAACTATACTCAGAAGTGAACCTTGCTAACATGAGGAAATTCAAAGAGAAATGAAAGAGTTAAAATGAGAAACCTGGAGTAGATGAGAAAAGACCTGTCAAAATAAAACAAGAAGGGGTAACAAGATGACTGGCTAAATGTCAGTTGTTACAACCCTTAAGCAAGGACACACACTCATTCCTGCTAACTAAAGATTTAAGCTTATTGACAACACCAAGAAAAATCAAGAGGGGAGAAAGCAATAAATAAACATAGTAATAAGGGATAACAGCACATTCAGCTAAAATTATATTCAAATTCTGACAGTTAATGGAACAGATTCACTGACTAGTAAAAGACATTTGATTCAGTTTAGAGAGAAGCAGCGTAGAAAGTGAGACAATATGTAGCGGTGCAGATAAGATAATGGAAATTATAAAAAACTACATCTGGAAAATTTGTAATGTAATAAGGATTGGCAAAACAAAAAAGGTGACTGATTCCCTCTAAGTTTAGTATGAAGAATCATGTTGGTTTTCATCTTCACCTTCAACTGGAATAGTAGTGATGCTGGACAACACAACTAAATAGACAGGCTCCTTTGTTAGTATGACAGCACACTAGCAGACTGTTCTGAAGAAATCATGATACTGCACATGTGATGTATTTTAAGTCAAAATTAGAGAACAGAATGTAAAATCAAAGTATTGGTGCTGAAACAATTGACAAATTCTTTATGACAATTTAATACAGAACTCAAGAGCTGACTATATGCCAATCAGCCAACAGTTAGCGAGTACATATTTAAGGGTAGGAGATGCAATACTACTAATATGCAAAGGTGTAGTAGAATGGAGATTAAAATAATGAAGAAAAACACATGGCCATTTTTCTTTATTGAATATGAGTTTTAAAATACTAATATGATTAAGAGACCAAAAATTTTAAGAAGCTTATTCTAAGCAAACATTAAAAACTTCCACAAAGCATTTTAGCATAAATACGTAATTCTAAAATCACACCCAATGTCTGTATAAAGACACTGAAATACAGAAACAAAATGCCTCTATAAAATCCAAGTTTATGTTCATAGATTCCAATAAGCAGGAGGAGGAGCTTGGAAAAAAGTTAATAAGAGTAGCTATGTAGACAAAATGTCAAATACTGTGAACATACCTCATGGAGCATTTTTATTTGTTTCACTAGATTTGAAAAACTATTTTCACCTAACAAAGACTAGGAGTTTGGTTTTGTTTGGTTTGGGTTTTTTTGCATAAAGCTGACATACCACTAATTAAACTGACATTCAGTGGCCAAGAATCCAAGTTAATGATATGTCTATGAATCCCAAATTTAACCTTGAGAATCATTTTCAGAACAGCTTCAATATTTCTAATATTTCTTAGCCTCCCTTCAACCCCCAACTCCAACACAAGAAAGAGGGTAACATTTACAAACTCAACATGATTTCTATAAATTCAATTCCTATTAGTTTAGAATTCATGTGTTTAAGAAATTGCCTTCCCCACTCTACTTTCTGTGCATCTCTACCATTTCTGTGTTCATGCAATCACTATAATTAATAATTCTGCATTTTTTCTATCCCATTTGAGAACTCTTTTCAACTTTCATCTTTACACAATTTTCTTATCTGTTGTCATTATAGCAGAGAAACAAAACTGGAACGATAACCTTAAAATATCAAGACAAAAAAAAATGGCAACAAATTAAAAAAAAAATGGTGAAAGGAGGGGCATATGTTCAACAGCCATTCTATTAATCTAAAAGCTATAAAAGCGAATTTAAAAAAATGCACAATCTCTAATCTGCCAACCAAATATCTCTCCTATGTCATGAAGCTCTCATAATGCTTCCCCTGATTTCTGTTTTGACACAGCCACAACTGCAATACAAAACAAATTACTTCCAGTAGTAGGGTAAAACAAATGCTGGAAGTAAGATGTTCTGAAAAATCTGGGTTCTTGGCATTAGTGATATTTTTAGATGTGGCGTTAGTTTCTGACTTGCTTTCAGCAGTATTTTACTACCGAGTGGCACTATACATGTTGTAATGTTCAAAAATAGATCTTGGAGAATATCCAAGTTTCTTATTAGTAAACCTCACTGCAGTTACAGTGGTTCTACTTAACACTTCGATAAAAACATTTATCAGAACCATCTGTCCTTATCTATCACAATTACTAAAGTTTATATAATTAATGAACATATAATAAATTAGAATTCTGTATCACTTTAAGTGTTTACAGATCTAGACATGGTGGTGTTGCTGCTCTAGAACAGCAACAGTCTGTGACAGTTTAGGGTGAAGTCAACACAGAAGTGCTAAGTGCTTAAAAAAAAAAAAAAAATCACACAAAAATCCCCACAAACAAACAAACAAAAAACCCACACACAACCTACAGTACTTCAGGACATATTTTTCAATGGAAAAAGGAAACAAAGATTACAAACCATTATTCTTTACACTTACCTTCAGCACATTTGAAACATGTTTTCAAGGTCATATGCTAACAAATATGAGAGCTTACCTTTTTTGTTATTACCTTTACCTAGGAAATTTTGGTTAGGGATTCTATTCACCAATACGTTAGCAATACTTATCATTTAATTAACACTACTATGGTCCAACTTATCCCAAACTTGAGTTACATAACAATAATTTAAAAAAAAAGACAAATGGAAAAAGCTCAGAACAAATATTGCTATATAATACTGGTAAGACATTTCAGTATATGACACAATTAAGAAACTGAGCAACAACTTGGATATGAGTTCATAAGGAACTCAGCACCTTATCTCTTCACATTTTTACTTAATCAAAGGCACAGGTTATCAAAATATATTTTAATATAGCTGTCTTCTATTTTAGACACATAAATCATCACTTGAAATTCAATTTAAGAAAACTGTATATCACAGGAAATATACTGAAATGTCAAACCTCTTCTGCTGTAATATATTTCATGATCTCATATACCTCAAAATGCTCACCTGGAATAAACAGGAAGCATTTATACAAAGAAACTTGAGTTATGTTTTTACCTCATTTCATTATTCCTACAGTAGAACATGCCCTCTAGTGGAAAGATATAAAAGCCTTGTGCAAAAATAGTTAACTGGAAATGCCTTTCAACATTGCTAATATATTTAAATTTGTCCTTTGCTTTTTATGTTATGGACTTAATTTTGATAATCCAGAATGTTTCTTTACTGATCGTAGCAGTTTTTTTAAAAAATAGCATTGTTTTCTCTTGCTAAATATGTTGGCCATTTTTCTTCTTCCGCGTACATATTAGCTTTCTTATAAAAAGAAACATGGAACCTCTCTATTCATTTGCATACAGCTATTTTTTCTTAGCACACTTATCCAAACATTTCAAGACAACTGTGATTTAGTGTCCTATTACATTTAAATCAAAGGAATAAAGTTGAGAGTAATTCAAGCGACATATGATAGCATATCTAATAACCTCTTTTTAAAGGATTTGATACCTGTCATATGCACTTCAAAATTATTTTAATAATTTTAAAATTACCTTAACAAAATCTCTATCAGTTTTCTCTTTCCATTCTTCTCCAAATACAGCAGAAAATGATCCTAAAGCTTTAATCATAAAAGGTAGAATTTAGTAAAATTAAATAAAGAACATTTTTGTTTGATTTTTTACTAATCCACATCTAACAAAGATTCAACAACACTACAGGCTCTTCCAGAGTTTCCTTTCATTAAAAAAAAGTTCTGTACTAAACTGCATAAACCAAATGAAATTTCTATAGTCATTTAGCTAACTGTTACTGCAGTTTTGCAGTTTAAATTGAGAATAAGCAGTCCATAATGAGGGGACTAGCTGGTGAACCCTTTAAAAAAACACATGGGAAACTTTTCCGTAGCTCTTTTCTGGAAGTCAAGATGACTGCTCAGTTTTCAACCTCACATCAACAACTGTTTTCCATGTGCACAGAGTAAGCTGTAAACACTTCTCTAGTCATTAAGCAAATTCCCACTAATGTTTTCTAAAAAACATAATAGTGCTGTGAGATTTTGAGAGCACTCAATTGAAAGTCTATATTTAACCAGGGATTGGAAGTCAATATTTAACCAAGAAGCATGATGAATGTTCTTGGGTGTTTGGTGGAGCCACTACCACAAGTTTCTAGTTGTAACTCCTTGAAACCAGCAAAGACTCAGCCAGTCTGACTCAAAGACTTAGTCAACCCAAAATGAAACTCTGTCAGGCAATAGTTCTGTAATGAACTAATGATACATTTAAGTTACTCTTAAATTGAAGTTACTCTTAAAGTTTTGGTTCATATTGTTTTGTTTTGAACAAAATGCTACAAACCTCAATATCAAGACCACGCCAGCTTTCAACTCATAGAATCCAAACCAAGGTTTATGCAGCACTCCCATCTGAAGATACTACATACCCTCAAACCCCTTGGGCTGTCCCATCCCATGCAATAAAATTGTCACCTCAAACTTTATGGGGGGAAAAAAAGTTGGAGACAAATTTTTCTTGTTACATCAAAACAGTGCATTATGAATACTAAAAATTATGAAAACTTAATTATAGACAAGTCAAATCTAACACCCACATTAAATAATGTTGACGAGCTACCATTTACTTACATCTGAAATTATCATGACGGTATTTTCATACTACTTGAATTTACTAATTACGGATTTCATTTAATCACCAAATTTGACAGATATACCTTCATTATTTACAATATAAAAGCATGTAAGTATTTCAAATCAAAGTTTCATGCTTCACAATAAGCACACACATTGCCTCTTTCTTTTCCCCAATGTGTCCCCTATTAGACCTCCTAATGCTGCTAGGACATGCGCTGGATTCATCCAGAAGACGTAATCAGGTAGGATAAAAATGTTTTCCCCAGGGAATGAAAAGAGCAAGCCAATTACGTGCTTGGTTTTACTGCAAATATTTTTCAGTATGATAAACACTAATGTAGATCAGCTATGGAACAAGCCTGCGCTCCAAGTTAAGAACTCGAGAAAACAATGTCTACAACATTCAAAAAAAATCATGAGCCAGCAATAGAAAAATTGATTAAATTATTTATAAATTCCTAAGTCTATAGGAGTTCTGTCAAAAGAACAGGGGAATGATGGCAAACTCAAAAATCTACAGAGAAAGCGTCCTGGAATCACTAACACACAGGACTAAGTTTCACTTTAGCTCCATTTCAAATATTTCTCTTCGAAAGTTCTTGTGACTGAGCCAGATGCAGACACTAAATGACCGAGATCTAACCATATCTGAAGGGCATGGGTACAAATCAAAAATTAAGAGAAGTTGAAGAACAGTAATGCAATACTGGGGGAGGAGGGGGAAACTACATAAAAATGCTAAAAAAAAACCCCAGCACAGAGTATACAATGTCTAACTGGCTCTTCCCCAAAATTTAACACAGAATCTCCGATATACCATCCTATGTTTCCACTTACACATGCAAAGTAGATTTACACTCGAACAGATATGATCATCTGTACTGGCAAACTTAAATACACTTAGCTGAAAAAGCTCATTTGAGCAATTTCTTATGGTCGTAACTTCTGAAATTCAGTATAAAAACCACATCAGTACATAAAGCTAGTAAATACCTCCTCACTATCAAGACACAGGAACTATGCTATCATGGTTTTAGGATGGTTTGGGTTAACATTTTTTTTCCACCTCTTCTTGACATAAAGACAAACAAGCAATTAACAAGGAACAACTTGGCATGGAGGTTACACTGAACAAGTCAGAAGAACTTATTTCACATACTGAATTCTTTTGATGGAACATACTCTCTTTTAAAACTAGATATATTACAGCGCAATAAATTAAAAAGTTTAATTATCAAGGGTTGTAATAGATACTACAACAGGTATTGACTCTTTCTGTTGCAAAGATATTATATACTTACTGTCATCAAACACACCAGCATTTGCAAGGAGTAAAGTGATGATTTTAGGGTCCTTTTCAAGCTGCATAACATGCTTGCTTTCATTTGAAAGAAGTGTACATACATTGATTGCAAAGTCCACTTCATTTGGGAGTCCAGATAACAGTGAAAGCACCAATTTATTATAGTCATTTGGTGAGTTAAAGTCCATAGACAGCCCATAGCTTTGCCGAAGGTAATCTAAATAAGAAAAAAAAAATTAAAACAGCTTTTTCACAGCTAAAGTAATTAATACTCAGATGAAAGATTAAGCCACACTATTATGAATGATAAGTATTTTTTTAAGCTTATTAATAAGTTACTGTGGGTTTAAAAAAGTTTTTACAGTATTCAATTTATTTTTTCCATTTGCCTTTGGCTAAAATGCTGAACACATTCTACTTGGCTGTGTACCTTTCTAGTTAGATATTAATTCCATCATCATCTCCAGAATGCAATACGTCAGTATGCTCTCCCCCCAAAAAAGCTTTGAAAATGCAAACTTTAACTACAATAGAATAGAATTGTAATACAATTTGGAGTCACTTTCTACACAACGAATTACACATCTGTTCCCCAGAGTCCACCAGCTTCTGATTTGTTTATTGGTTAAAGAATGATACTTTGGTCTCTAAATTACAATTGTTTTCATTCTGGCTCCTCACACATATGCTTTATTCAACAGATTTCAAAGATTAATTAATCATATGTCAGTTATCTGACTCTGCAGAATAAGGACTGATGTGACAGAAACACGATCTGCAAATTTTCAAGGTATGTTTTTTTCAAGACTTGGCCCTGCTAATTAGAAACAGTTTATGGATATTTATATGTATTCTGCTTTGGTTCATGGTGGAAATGTTTTTGGTTGTTATAAAGTAACAATATGCATGTCCTACAGATTTTATGCTTTTAATACTATTGTAAATTTAACTACACACTATTTCTGTACCCTGTCCATATACATCTGTGTGTGTCTGTGTGTGTATGGAAAAATAGCACTTTTTTCCTCAAAATTTTACCTGACACACTGTGTTGCTGGTAGTTATAGGAAGTTGGAATTGCACCGATAGGAAGTTGTGGCTTTGGATTGCCTGGTTGTACCTCATCATCCTCCTCCCCAAAATGATGGACTTTTTCATATTTTTCTAGATAACTGGAATAAATAATAGTAATAAACATGAATATATATAGTACAACTAAATCCTTCACCCTCCCCAGGAGCTGAGCTGCCAAATGAAAAACTGTATAAACATGGAGATTTACTAGAAACAATAGTCAAAGCAGTATAAAACATAAAACATGAGTCAGACTGGCAATAGGTAATTTAGAAAATGCAGATATGTGGAATTATGGATTTAGATACTAAATTTCTTCACATTTCTCAACAACAACCCCTAGCTAAATTGCAGTCCATTAAGCTCTTTCATGACTAAGTCCATTTTTCCCAAATTAGCTTTTGCTTTTGTTACCCAACAGAACTTCTGCATATGGAAGCATCATAAAAATTACTCCGTGCAGGTTACCAATGCACAGACTGAGATCAAGTACAGAAAAATACTTACTTCTGTTTGCCTGACCTAAAGAGAAACAGTATACCAAATCCTAGCAATCACATAACAGTAAGAGAATTCAGGGATACCGAGGGCAACAATTCAGGATCAGAAGTTCCAAGCAATGGCTGCAACTAATGTCTACTGGAAATACCTTTGGGCCCCCTAAGAAAAAGAAATGCTGATATACTGTACGCTGAATTGACTGCAAGTGCAGAAGTTATATACACCAAAAGTAAACAATCAGCTTGGTAAGTTAATGATCTCAACTTATGGTGAATTTAGCATTAAAAACTGTAACTTTTAGAATTTCTACACTTCAATATAGAAAGTCAACTTAAAAGGCCCACCGCAGCCTTAACTTCACACTGATAGGCAGTTGCAAAACTCTTAATGAAATTATGTCAAGATCACAAAGCTGCCTAAATTTACAAACTTTCACTGACCAGCATCTCTTCCCTATTCTGAACCCCAAAAATATTGTAGTGACTATGAACTATGTATTCTGACAGGCTAAATTCCCATTTGTGTGCATTAGTGATTGTTATTTTAAGATAAACTTAATAGTGGCTTCTAAAATCCCGAGAAAGAACACAGTTGGCCAGGATCCTGAAATACGTGCAAGTCTAATAGTATGTAGGACCACAATATTTTCAATTTACCCTGGTCTAAACTGAAGCATGGGAACAATTAAAATACTTTCAGTTAAATGTTGCTCACTGCAAAAGTCTAGTCTATCTGCTACCGTCATTTTTTTGGTGTCTTTCAAACAGTTCAGTAAATCACTGAATGTGTCATCATCACTGTCATCATGGTTTGAATAAATGAGTTTGTAGTTGAGGTGACCAATGTTGAAAAGATGATTTCATAAGACTAGTCTAGCTTTTGATACGAAGTGAGAAGGAACTAATCTTTCCTACACATGCATGAACATATGCTTTGCTTTTTACTCATCTATGAGATCATCGAAAGCTGTTGAAATTGAGGAAAAGACACATCGCGGAAAAGACAGCACCTTCACAAAGTCCTGAATCAGATTAATCAAACCTATGAAAAAGTCCAATCAATTTAGACAGAGCCTACATAAATGTGTGTTTATGATCAAGACCTAAAGGAGTAGCTCAGACACAGCGTGACCTTCCCTCCTTCTGACCACCCAGTCTCTCACTCTTCAGAGGGCTCACCCAGCAAACGGAGAGGCTTTCAGGTTGGCTCTTCACCGATTTTTCAAACTGAACAGGGGTCAGACAAACTCTGGAGCTGATGCAGGGGAAGCAGCATGTGGACACAGTTGCGGGTGGCAAGAAGATGATGCACATGTGCCATTTCTACATTGGCAGAAGCTGTGCTGCCTTCACATGTGTAATGGGACTTCAGAAGTGCTGTGCCTAGAGCTAATTTCCTCATATTTGTTGGTCTGAGTCAAAGCCCAAGCTTAGCATAAGACACTTTCTTTATTGAATATAAGATTTCATAAGAATATTTAATAAGGTTAAAGTAAAAATCCCTATACAGAAACGCATATGGTACTTGCAATACATTCTGCAAATCTACTACCATCTTTTTCATTCTACCAAGAATAAATAGCTATTTAAACATTTTTTCAAATGCCATATATATAGTAAAACAATCCATGTTGTTCCATACTTTAAAATACAAATAATTAACCTTATGCTTTTTATTAAAGCAATGTCCCAACAGAGCTGAACAATATGAATATCCTAGATGTGCTCCTCTCTTAATACCTACTTTATTAAAATGTGTTAAAACAGCTATGCCAAACACAGAAACTCTGAAATTTCAAAATCTAATTTCCTTCTTCCCTCTCAAAACAAAACAATTACCTTGTTTCCCACTCAGTTTGATGAAGAAATTTCAGGAGTGTAGAAAAATTGTATGTATAAATTAAAAGACCTTTGCAAGCTAGAAGGGTTGTATTTTTTTCAGTGTTGACAACTCTCAGAAAGGTCTCACAAATGTTTCATTAAATATTTCACAGGAAACCAGGATTCAAATAAACCTGAAGTGATGATCTAATTTTTCCCTAGGCCAAAGCAAGTTACAACTTCATTTTCTTAAGTTCTCGGTTCTCTCTGTTGTTATTCCATTTACTCCACCCCTTCAAGTAACACTCCCTCTTTCCTATCTCACCCCAAACTAATCAAGTCTGTCTATGGAGGAAAAAAAAAAAAAGAGAGAAAAAATCCAAACACACACACAAAACCCGAAACAAAGTAGAAAAGCCCCCAACAACCCCAAAGCATCAGTTACAAAGGCCAAAAAATCCCCCCACACAACAAATAGACTTTCCCCACCTCTAACACATACACTCATTCTTTTTAAGATACTGCTTGTTTAGAGGGACAAAGTTTGACTGTCTCTGAATCCACTGAGTTTAACAATGCTTTATTACCGAATTTCAACCAAAATAACCAGACCACAATAGACTCCTTTAGTATGATTCCTTTATGCTGTGCAAGTATCGACTGTTTGCAGACAGCTGTACAGACCTCAATCCTCTAAACCCTCCTTTTGTTTCCTGCAGAGAGAACACATGACCTGGAATTTTAGTGTAGAGAAGGAGCTTTGTAAATTAGCTTGTAAATGAGCTTTACTCGTCTTAAATTCTAATCTTACCAGTCTGGCATACAGCGACTCTGCAAACAGCAGAACAGTTACCATAAAGACAAGTCTTGCTCTAAAGATAACAACAAACTTAAGAATAATAAAGGGATTTTTTCTATTACTGAAAAAATAGTTGTGCAGAAGCTCATAAATTATAAACAGATAGTTACAAAGGGCTCATCTCATGTTTCAAAACAACTTAGATCTGTAACTACAGACTGGAAATGCATACTTTGATCACAGAAAAAGGTTTTAAGGAATTCAGAATGCTTCCTTCATTTAGCGAAGTCACAGGCAGCATACATGAAAAAATACAGGTCTCAATTATCCAACCTTCTCTTTTAATTTCAACACTAACTGAACAACTAGGCCCTGAAAGAGACAGATACAGTAAAAAAACATACAAAAAATAACTACAGCAACTAACTAAATGAAGGACCAGAACAAAACTACTAATGAAACAAGCAATTTATAAAGGATATAAAGGTTTCAAAGACACCTGAAGAAAAATATATATACCATGTTGAAGCTGTGGTGAGAATGGAGTAGTAAGGAAAAACCCCCACAACACACCACGACCACCAAAACCCTACCAAAAAAAAAAAAAAAAAAGCACACAAACATCTGATGAATGGCTATGCAAAGTACTGAAATATGGGAAGATACATGGCCAACCAGAGACAGGTGAAGGCTGGCTACTTTTTGAAGGGCAGGTGATCTCAATGCTTTCTGAAAACTTGGTTCCTTTAAGGATCCCTTGAGCTAGAAATCAAAAGATAATATCCCTTTGAAAACCAAATTCACATATTACACATTCTGTTCCTGTGACAGAACTTCAAGAATTCATTTTGTTTCATTCAGGTCTGTGAGAAAGCAAGTTCTGTGAAGATGGCTAATATTTTTGTCCACTTAAAATCCTTATTTAAATAACAACATCTGTCAAATAAATTTCAGGCTTGTTTTCAGATATTTGGGAAAAAAATACTAATAAAAGGAAGTCTACACAAGGTACAGCTAGTGGCGTGCACAATTTACTCCCAACAGTAGCCCTGAATGGGCTTAGAGTGTACCACAAGCTCTCAAGCCAGGGTTTGGAGGACATCTTAGGTACTTTTTGAATCTGCTTCTTACAAAAGCGAAGAATTTTAATAAAAAAGTATCTAGACTTTTACATTACAATGGTTTCCAATCGAAAGTTTAAGAGTACACTACATATTCCCTTAGCATTTGTCAACCTATTTTATGTATTGGTATAAAACGTGTCTTATTTGGATATTTTGGCTCCTTATACCAGGACACAATAGATTTGCCAAATAGATACTAAGCCAGTGCCTAGCAAAACAGTGAAGGCAGCATCAACCATCACAGTCCAACTACACAGAATCACCCAGGATGGCTGGGGTTAGAAGAGACCTCTGGAGATCATCTAGTCCAACCCCCCTGCTAAAGCAGGTTCACCTAGAACAGATTGCACAATTCCTTATCTTTGCATTCAGCTGAAGGACAAGCAGATACCAATCCTATCAGAGCTCTCCACCTGATCTTTCTTGGCACTGTCTTTTTGGTGGCACTATTAGCAGGGGACTGCCAACCCAAACTTGCACCAGCTCTGTTAGCTTGAACACCCTCCAGTATGAAGCAAGACAGACACACTCTTCCTGCTCATTCTCTTGCATTCCCTCTCCCTATTTGCAATCCTATCAATAACAACATCCTAGACAATCATGAGACAAATCCTTTAATGTAATAAGGATTTCACAATACTCCATATTCCCACTTGTGTTGCCCTGAGTGAGAATCGTTCGACGCTGTCGCTCTTTGCCCCTAATTCAACATGACTCTTGCTCTTATCTGGAAGACTAAGGAATTCCATGGTAGTAGGCCAACTAAAAATGTTCAGAAAAGGGGTCCATGCCTAGGTAAAACAATAAAAGTAATTAAAAATATTGGAAGCTGCAGGGGAAAAGAAATTAAAAGGTTCCTATTATTGTAAGATTTTGAACTTAAAAAACCATATACCACTTGGGCTTTCAACAACATTCCTCCCTAATACATGCAGAACACTGGTACTTGCACTTACACGTTGTTTACCCAGTTGTACATCTAACTTCTTTGCAAGTGACAACTCATGAACTTGTTGTGCAAATCAAAAACTGGAACCTTTCTAAAAAGCCAACCTCTTTATCAGACAATCCATTAGAGTCCTATACCATGAATCTACACCTGTCAGACTAACTTGAAAATCTGATCTATTTATGAATCCTAGTAGCAGGCAGTACTTCAATCACAAAGAAGGCTGTTCCTCAGCAGGGCCAAAGTGCTTCTGCTCAGCTCTCCTGCTGATAGTGCACACTGGTGCCACAGTCTGGAAACAAACTCCTGCTTAGAACATGAAGCTGCTGCTACAGCGGTCCGAAGTCACATCTAACTCATCTCACAGATGTCCACTCACAAAACCCCTGTCCCTAGAGTTAAGCTAACTAGTTCCTGGAAATGCCAAACTCAACAACCTGCTTCAAGGCTCTGCTCAAACTTTTAGTGTACACCAAGAAGCTGCTTCAAACTTGATTTAGTATCTGAGCGTTTTGCCAGCATCATCAGCAATCTCTTCAGGGTCTTTTCCTTGGCCCCAAGGGCACCAGGAATTCCAATTTAACAGTTACATCCTATTATTGTCAGAACTGATGCTCACAGCTGAATCCTTCAGAACAGTGTTTGTGTGTTTTCCACCTTCATGTTGTCTAACTCAGAGACCGAGTATCTCACATATAAAGCACCCAGTGAAACACTCCACGAGTGACCCTCAGCAGTACTTGTTGGATTTCTGGCTTATTGTGACAGGCTGACAAACCACAACTCGTAATGCTGTATCCAGCCAGCTTGCCAGATGAGGAGGCAACTCCAACATTTGTGCTTTTCCAACACCTGGACTGGTGCTCCTTGGCTGCAGAATAGTGTGCTCCAGCCTGGGCTGGCCTGTTCAGAGCCAGTTCCCATGCAGTCCCAGCTGACCACAGACATCACACCAGGGACTCCCCAGCTCCAGCCCCTACTCTTACATTATTCTGTCACATATTAGAACTGTGAGCAAACTCAGAAGGCCCTGTGCTGACTGAACTTAGACTAAAACCTTTATATAGATCCGCATGTAAACTAAGACTGCATACACTGGAATTCAAATGTGTTAACAACATTTTGTAACACAGGTTATGTGAGACTACATGATAGATGGTCCAAGTTCCGGTTTGCTTGAAACTTGGTTAAAAATTTCTAAACCTACCAGAAGCCTTTGTAAACAGGAGAAAACCAAATACATGCCTTCATGAAGCTCTGAATCTTTAAGGCAAGACAGATTATTTATTGTTACAAAAAGAAATGTAAAATTAATGAGCATCAGCAATCCTAGAAGTTTCACTTTGTTAGACACTGCAGCAAGAAAAAGATGTGATGCTTCTAGATTAGGGAAAAAAAAAAAATCATTCTAAAGTCACTAAAAATACATTCTTAATATCTATGGGAACACCAAGAGGAAAGAAATTAAGATATTATTTTATGCTGTCATACTAGCAATGCTTCAATTCAGAAGGAAAATAATAGAAGACATGCCAGCCAACTAAAGTGCATATGCTTGAGTGCAGCTTCAAAAGACTGGGGTGGCTGAGGGATGACAACACAAGCCTCTGAAGAAACTGTACTACCAGGAATTCCATCAGATTCTGGATAAATACACTGCATAGCTGAGAAAAGGAGAAGAAAACCTATTTTGACCATCTCTAAATTTATATGAACTCTGTGTTGTTACAGAAGGAGGGGAAAGGGAGAAGGAAGTCCTAAAAAGCAAAAGTTTCATTCACCATGAAGATCTGTTAGCTGAAATAACAGCTGAAAGAAAACTGAGTTCTCCTTCTACTTCTACATTCCTTTAACTTTCCTTTACCTCTTCTTAAATCCTGTGGCCAAACCTGGCAGAAGAACTACAGAGAAATCTCTCCACATGGCAAAAGCAGTGAGCCCAGATGACAGCATCTTGACAGTTAAAGCAACTAAATTCTGGTCTACTATGCTGTAGCTAACACTAAAATGTATTAACACCCGTTCTTTTGAAATTAAGATACTTCACTTACAGGCTTGTTTTCATTTATTTTAAACTGAATCAGTCATGATTCATAGCTGCAGTCCATGGTTATTTTCCAGGACTAACTCTTCTACTGCATCCTCGCTGCTTGCCAAAAACAATTCAAAACCAGCATCACCTCTTACTGCTTCAACAGCTGTTTCATTAGATCTGATGGGCTTCACATCCAAGAATATCTGAGTGGTATCATTATTAGTAGTATTAATTCTCCACTCTCTATCTGGGAATTAACTTTTCAACAAGGGTGATTCCCAGATGTATTCCTCTTACTAATATTATAGTCATTCTGTTGCCTTCTAGGATGACAGTTCATCAAGTCTGTCAAGTATCAGAGCAGCCTGGGTTTAGCTCTTCAAACAAAACATCAGAATCCTCAAGATTTTTTTGCTATCTCCATACCATGCTCACAAATTATAGAAAGAGCCCAAAGTTTCTTTACTTTGAGAAACACTCTATAGCACCACCTACATCTCCCCACAGTGCCTCAACACAAGACTATGCGAATGGCAAAGATGCACTAATATAATGGTACAACATGTCAGGAATCACAGCAGGCGTGCAGAGGGAACTGTAACTGAGCACTGTGTGGCTTCCCAAAGCATGTCACAATAATGTACTGTCACTCGCACCAGCCATCTAGTCTCAAGCAGCCACTGAAATCCCAAACGTCCCCAAATTATCAAAGTCTCTACAAGAGTTTTCAGTATTCCTGTGTCCAGTGCAGAACTGGCAGCAATACAAGTGAATGTCTCTACACTGTAAGATGTATTATAATAATACTTTCAATTAAATACAGCTTCCTATATAGCATTAGTTACACACAGTGTGTCTTGTAATACAGAGTCTGCACAGAATGTAAAAACTTGTGTTCCGTGAACGCTAGTTAGGTCACTAAGTGTCAAAGTAAATACTAAAAGAAAAATCATTTGTATATGTGCATTCTTTCACAAACATATCCTAGGACTGTGTAGTGTTTTGACAGCAACAGACATATTTATCTAACAAGTGTATTTAAAGAGGAAATATTTTTAAAAATATAAGTAAAAATACATACATAATACATATTTATTTTAAAAAATCCTAACACAGTGTTATCATCCCTACACAGTGTGATAACTTAGAGCATGTTTTAAAGCTGAGGACTTCCATTAAAATACTGGCTCATATTTTGCCAAATATTAAAGCTAAGAATCTAATAGTCACAAGATTAGAAACAAGCAAAAGTAAATTAAACATACTATGGGCTTTTACCACTGAAGATAAAACAACCAAGCATTCCAAAAATAGTTCCTGAGACAAGCAGCTACATAGCTAAAGACCCTTTAATGCAAATAACATGCGCATACATTTATTGTATATTGTGTACAAAGCTGAGTAACTTTCAGAACAGTGAACACGAGTAGTTGTTAAACTGGCTGGAAGACCCACTGACTCCATAGAGGTATATAAGCAATATACAAATATTAAATTAACTACATGTGTTATAAACAGGTACAGATTCACTTGCTCAATCTACCTCAGGTTTATTAATTAACTATTATGAAATCTAAATTAGAGAAAGTATTTTTTTTCAGCTAACTCAAAAAAAGGCAGAGAAAGAAACAACACTTATTACAGCAATACAAATTCTGTCAGAGCATCGACTGAAGAGTTGTTCTCACTAAAGAGAAAATTTCTGTGGCAATTCAGTCTTTTTCCCCAAATTCAGCATGCAAACTAGCCTTGTAATACCTACAATTAAGGAGGTGATACCCTGTTGTCTTTAGTTGACAGTTCCACTACCAAATATGTAAATAGAGACGACTGCTATTTGTACAACAAAACTAACAACCATTCCCTTGCGCACTTGAAAGGACTTCATTAGTGGTTTTAGAAAAAATATACTTTTTTTTTTGTATGTGAGAAGTAAATTTTTAAATTTTCTGACCGCTATCCCTTACACTAAAATTATTTACACAGTAACAATGCCTTGAAAATAATATATCCTACCAAGAATTTCCAGTTCTTTGAGTTTCTGTCAAACCATTCACTATAAATAACACAGGTATCTACAATATTATAGAAGGTAATAGTCACTCACATTGTCTTGGCTATGCAGAAAAAAATTCTCCTACAAAGGTGTAATCTATGAAAATATTACAATATGTGAATGGTCTCATATTACAACTAAAAGTATAAACTTACTCAAAACGCTTTACTAAACTGGAATCTGTCTCATCTGCAAAGACTTGCAAACTTCTTTTCATCTGCATATACTTATCCTGCATGTTTCTGAAGTTTAGAAATATTACATACTTTTCAGACTGCAGTGAAAAGACAAGAACACTCTTGGGACTTAAAACACTAAAAAATGTATACCTCATATTTGCATATTTCATTTTAACTATGCCAACAGAAACGTTGCTTATGCATATTATTCAAGCACTCAAAGCAAAACACCAGCAGTTTCTAGCATGAGGCTTCAAAGTAAAGACTCTAAGCAGGCAAAATGGTCCTTTCTCCCTGGCCTGTTATTAATACACACTCTCTGCTACATTCTGGAATGACTTTGACAAGAAGGGACAATAAGGTTCCCATAGGAAGTCTGGTAATTAGAAGGATACCATACAAGAGAATAGTAATTGAAGATTTAAAACTCATTAGAAAAGCAGTCTAGAAATAGGTTTTCTAGATTTCAGCAATTGCTCTAGCCACCATGGTAAACATTTCCACAATATTTCTTCCAGCCTTGTTCAGCAGTTACTAAATAAAAGCATAAGACACAGAATTTAAAAAAAGGCCTTAAAATGCTATAGGCTGTCTCTTAAATATACTGAATCTACAAGTCTTTATTAAAAATACATTGCTATGCTATTTTTTCACTTCATGTGACTATCTGCAATTTCATCATTAGATTCTGCACAGAATCAGCAATTTTAACAGTTGAGCCTTTCTGCCTTCATCTTATGAATCAGTCTTTTCCTGCAATTAAATCTATTTACAATTTCTCTGCTAATCTGTATTCCACACTTTGACCACAAAATCAAAGCAAATGTACTAGTTTACATGTCCTTATTTATGTGGTAATTGAAACAAAAACATGAAAATTAATTACTTCTTGAACATTTTAGCAGATGGATCAAATACTCATGAAAAAAGGTGAGAATGGAATAAAAAAAAAAATCTGATTAAGAGGATCCTGCTGGGATTCTGCACAACAGGAACATAAATTCTTTTAAGTTATATGTGGAGAGGAAAAAGCTGCCTTGGGAGTGAGTCCCTTCTTTATCTCAAGATCTTACCTGAAATGAGGTTGTAAGAAGGAATGCAATCTGGCCTTCATAAAACATTCAACTTAACGGTATCTGTATATTTTAAGTAAACATAAACATATCCAGACTGGAACTAAAATAATGACAACTAATTTGACCTCTTTTGATCACGTAACAATACGCAGTTATGGGGCTTAAGTATCCCAGTGTATTCTGGAAATGTTACTAAATAAAAAATTAGACATGATGATAAAGAGGTAACACACTGATGTAGGTGTCTAAATTTGTAAAGGCTACACATCTATCCTAGTAAAAACAACAGTGCTGTGAGCACTCCTATGCATGAAAATGAACTGCCTGTACCACTAAATTGTTAGAAAAGGGCCTGAAACAACTTCTGTCCATGCCAATTAGCATTCTTTCAAACAGTTCAATATTTGGATAGACCTACCCTGTTTTGGGGCTAAGAGTATGGACATGAGCCATTTTGGGTCAATTAGCCTCAGGCACACTTAATTCACTAATACAGACATGGCCAGCGAAACACTGAATGCTACACAGATGGCCTATGGCTTAACATTAATTCTGATACAGCATGGGGACAGCCGAACTATATACATGAAGTGTCTCTCCTTCAGAGGACATTTTAAAAGTACCAGTGACATAATAATCATGAAGAATTTATAAGCATTTTCTTTTTGCCTTGTATAATTGCAACGTAAAACCATTAGAACATATACAAAGATGAATGAGAGAGAACAAACAGGCATGATAAATCCAGATAAAGCCCAAAGATCAGATTTCCTGTTGGGAAATATCCATCTAGGGCACTGAAGATAATCACTGCACATTATTTAAGGGCAGAAGGAGGAGAAATTTTGAATATTAGAATGAAACAAACAAACGAACAAACCAACAAACAAAACCCCCCCACCAAAACAAAAACCCTACTTGTATCTAACAGATTACTCAATGAGAATGCTGTTGCGAAATGTGTAGTAAAACCACTCAAACTCCAAGCTTATTTAAAACTGAGCAGACACCTACTAAACATGTGTTGAGTGTACTGGAACAGAAACTGTATGATTTTATAGGAAAGTTAAAAAATAGAAAACAGTATTAATGGTATTCAGACATTAAGTATTAAAAAAGGTTTGGAGGATATTGAGTCCCTGCTGGTGGTCTGGGGTTTAGAGGAGATAAAACCTGATCCTCCACTGTGGATTGACCAGCCTTTTCAAATCCTGAGTAAACCCAGTAAGGCTTATTGTATTGCTATTATTTTGAATGGAAACAATTTGTGGGAACAGAAGTGCTCTGCAATTAACACACTGTGTACCTCTTTAAGAGGCAGAGTAAGTACTTCTAGGAATGAAAAACGTTCATTATGGAAAGCAACAAATTCACATTATATCTGTATTAAACAACATATAAGAAAGTAAACAAACAAACATTTTTCTAGTTAATAATCTAAACGTGATCCTTTTCCCCCCGCTCAGAGCCTTCTTCTACACTGTACATGCATTCTGAATGCTACTAAATGCTACCACTAGGTTGGACAGGGCTTTGAGCAACTTGACATAATGAAAGATGTTCCTGCACATGGCAACAGGGTGGACTAGGTCATCTTTAGACTCAAACCATTCTGTGACTCTGTATTATTCCAGCTTATAATGACTGGATTTGTTACTTATACTTCTTTCACCCTTCCATTTGACTATTACAGTGCACAATATCTGGTCAAGACAACCAGGTTTTTAGAAAACCTACCTATAGGTTCACAGTAGTGTACTTACACAGAAAACAGACATTATACAGTAGTTTCCAGCTAAGACCAGCATATGGTGCTGGTCCTTTTAAGTACTCAGTATTCTGAAACCAGGCTCGGTGTCACCTAAACTCTGGACATGTTTGAAGATTCTTCTTCAGGCCAGTGAAACCACCTAGCAAGAGCCAGAGCTCATTTCCGCAAAAGAGTAAACTTTCTCAGAAATAAATTTCGAACAATTAAAAAACATCTCCAGTATTTACTGCTCACATGTAACATCATGCTTTGCAACAACTGGGGGAAAAAGTAAAGCCTTAAGCAGCATAAAAAGCATTAACCCAGCAATAATATCTAACCTGCTGGAAAGATCTCAACAGACAGAATAAACCACATGTAACACTTTTCTTTAAGTACTACCTTAAGGCAATCAGACCTTGCTGTAATGATGGCACTACTACTAGAACTTTACCTGAATAAAAATGGAAGTCGTTTGGGATTCTTTTCAAGAAAACTTACTTAGGTGTCTCTTAAGTATCCAACCTTTTAAAGTCTTTGTCTACTACTATGAGAAGCCTAAAACCTGTCCTGCAACAAAAGAAATCAGGTGGGCAAAAAGTGCTTTTCTTCCTGTCCCCTTTTTTCCCCCTTCTAAGAGTCTCTCGAGCATTGGGTTCTCTCTTTACAAATTCCCTTCTATTAAGTAACAATCAATTTCCCTTCATCAATGCCATTTTTAGTTTCTCTTTTCTCTTTAAAAAAGAGCTGCTGTAGATGAGCCTACAGCAGTAGATATTTCAAGGAGACGAGGTGTGGCATTGCCCACTATTCTTGTCATCTTCAGAATGACATGAGCACCTACAGTGAAACCAGCTCACGTCTTGCTCATTTCCAGCCCCTAAAATTCAAAGTTACAAGTGGAAAAAACTTTCTAGTTCTGCTTGTTTGAAGACTGAAAAATAGAACTCAAATTCTGTAATCCTAACTCCTTTAATGAAAATCAAATTCTGAAGAAACTGATTTTGTTTCCCCTCTGTTCCAAGGGTTAACAACAGTGTCCATGCATATAAGAACAAAACACTGCAAAGTGAAAATGCACAGGAATTGTGATTGAATCCATACAGGTATTTAAATTTCTCATTTAAACAAAAATTGCCTCAAGATAATTAAGATCCAGATTTGACATAATATTTACACAAACAAAAGAACAGCCTTCTTTACAGTGATTTACTGTCATAACACAATTCTCTGCTTTTACTTCAGATTATGTAAAGGAAGAAAAAACATGTAATTTATATTTTAAATATCTGAAATATGTAACACATGCTGAGGTGCATTCAGATATCTCAGAAATTAAAACTGCCACAGTACAGGAACTCAAATATTCTCAACATCTTTGACTATAAAATTTCTAGTGGAAGTAAGGACTGAACACATTAATTGTCTATTAACAATAGGCTTCCTTCTCTTTGACGTATTCTGCAAGTTCCAAAGAAGCAAACCACGAGTTAACACCACCATACTCGATCTTACATAACAACAGGTTCTCAACTCTCTATTTATACTGTTTGATAACAAAATAATACAACTATTTCAATACACTAGTATTCTTTGCCTGTTTTCAAGCATACAATCACCCTTCTAGAGAGAGGAGATGTGGCAAGGAAATGAGCACAATATAACAATTACTAAGCTCTAAAATGACAGTTTTGAAACATAGATTAGCTATTTGGCAAGATGAGGTATATTCAAAGCTGAAAAATATTCTTGAATAAACCTCTTTTTTTGGTTTTATTTTAGAAACATTAATATCAACACAATAAAAGCATTCCTTGTAACTAAAACAGAATCGAAGAGATGCAGCCCTCAAAATAAAATCAGCTCTGCATCACATGTGAATGGGGTCAACAACAGAACTGATAAAATTCAAAGCTGTTGGTCATCTCTTCAACAAAATGGTGTTAGCCTTTCACTAAACTAGGACAATTGGTATTGTTATTTAAGAGCAGGAAAAGTACCTAAAAACCATGGATGGCCTGCCTAAGGATCCCATCACGATTTTCATATTTTACGTTATACTGTGGTAGCATTAGTTATCATGTTGTGCTTGGTTCCTATGGCAGCAGCCACAACAACACATTTCCCTTTAACTGGAAAAAAAACCCAAACAAACAACAAAGTAATTCATCCTATTTTACACACATAAGGAGTATTGTTTAAGAAACAGGATACAAATAAACCAATTCACTACAAAAGAGGAGGGAAATTACTATTTCCTAAGTTGTTTGGTTTGCTTCTGGGTTGCTGTTTGGTTTTTGTTTGTTTTTTGTGGGTTTTTTTTTTCTTTATCCCCCCTCCCCCCCCACTCTCTTTTTTGCTTGTTTTTTAAATTATTATTTTGTTTTAAAATAATATTAATACAAGAAGCAGAATTTTAAATTACTTCTCAAGAATATACTTTCAAATTTAGTCTACATGGCATTAGGATACAGCAAGCAGCTATATTATTTTTTAAATGCAAGCACTTACTGTTTCTCATGAATGCGCTTGCAAACATAGGGGTCTCCTCCTCTACATGAAATACCTTTGACAGTATATTCAGCAGATTGTACAGTGTAAGTCTTGAAATGAACAAAACACCAGCCTGTACTGGAAATTAGCGTACTCAAATCTCTGCCAAGTAAATCCAGTTCTGCTCCTGGCAACATTAGTCAGGTTAGCTCAAGCACTTATTTAAACTATTGAAACAAACTTGGCTGATTTTGCCCACAGTTGAGCAGGAAACACTCCCAACGAACTCCTCATCCACCTCTGCTGCAACTGAGTCCTGCAGAAGTTGGAAGCAAACAGCTGATAGCAGTCAAGTTTTACACTGTTAAGTACTGTTTCATGCAGTTATCTGTCTAACACTAAGAGCTGAAATAAACTGGCTAATGTACTATCATCAAACAAGGATTTAGAGAAGATTCCTCAGGTTAGCAAGCTGTAGGGGGAGCAGCACCCACCGGCTGTTGAGGGGTAATGACCGGCCAGGACAGATTCCGTGGCTGCTGTCAGATCCCAGGGAAGTCTGTCTGTGCCCTCACAGTAAAGACAGTCCTGCAATTCCAAACTACTAGTGCAAACAGTTGTAGTTAAAAGTCTGAGACAGCTGGTTCAACAGTCATTTTTCTTGACTAGTGTGAAATCCACGTCTTACACAATCTGTACTGCAGTAACCTTGACCAATACAAATATGGGCTAGAGCCCATATCCAGTTCTAGCACCACTTGAACAAGCTGCCCTCTGGCATCCTCACCGAAGAAAAATGCAACTGAGTTTGTTTGGTGGTTTTGGTATTTTGTTTTTGTTTGTGTGGTGGTGTTTTTTATTTGTGGGTTTTTGTTTCTTTGTTTTGTTTTGCTTTGTTTTGTTTTAATGGATCAGAGGCTCTAACTCATGTCCCAAATAATCTGAACATTTATTCCAGGTAGCTTCCTTTGGGAAAGGATATGTAAAGTATTATTAAATATTTTTTAAAGTTTTAAGCTCCTGGGAGCAGGAGCATACCAGATGAATTGCAACAAACTTATGCAAGAAAGACAAGTAACTAACTATATTTCTATGCAGCAAGCTTTTACAACATATGGATGACTTAAAAACAACACGCTGTGGTCATTACAAGGAACGGACTGTTTTCAAAAAGAAAATAAATTACCTTTAGAACTGCATGTATCAAGTTACTCCCTAGCAAAATAATCTCATGAGTATTTTGTCATGCTATAGGAAGATAGAAAAAAGAATTTGAAAAGAGGAAAAGAATTTGAAGAAAGCAATTTAAGACTGTAAAAGACAGTGAGGAAGTAAAGAGTAGGAGAGTTCTACACTCTCTCTTAAACGCACTAGGCTTATAACAAGAAAACAAATCAAAATTACATTTCCTATAGTCAGAAAAAATCACAGCCAATATAAGGATAAAGCGAGTGTCAGGCAAGGAAAGCCTGGGCAAGAAGGATGCTGACAGTGCACACAGCGGCAGGGAGGGGAAGCTGTGCTGCCTGCCAGACCCAGGCTGTGGTTTGGCCACAGTGTACGTGCAGCAGCTGATCTTGTCGGGAAGCACAAAGAGAACTTTTTGCATGGTACAGATTAATAGGAGATGAAGGAGAAAGTGAAATGGAATACAAGAGGGAAGATTATAAATTGTGACAGATGATGGAGAGGAGGCTGGAGAAAAAGCCTGCTAGCTTCCCTCCCACCTGCTTAAAGATACTATGATAATAGCATAAAAAATTGTCAGGTGGAGGGAAGCACCGCATTCCAGGCTTCCTTCCGCAGGCCTGCTCAGCATTTCTCTCTAAACATTAAGAAGTAGTTCCATTCCACTACAAAAACGTTAATGAGAAGGAAAAGGAAAAATAAAGAATAAAAGAGCAGTCATATTAAACCCCTACTTTGCCATGGGCCAGCTGATTCTGCATAAGTTACTTTGCTTTTAGGTGACATTAGTAAAAAGAGGACAGTGATATAAAGCACTCTGTGTTGTACACAAGTCCTAAAAGAGCTGGGTACTGCTCAACTGGAGTAGCTTATTGAACATAAATCTACATGATAAAAACATCTCATCAAATGAGCCTCCAAATCTTCTCCGGTTTGGAAAACTACAGAACAGACTGATGACAAAAAGTGAAGTTAACAATTATTCCAAATAGCTCTTATTGTATCTCATGCTGTTCTGGATTACAAATTCAGTAATATCAAAGGTATATAGTTTTACAAGTAACTTTTTAACAACAGTATCCTTGTAACCAGTTGCTCATCCTTCCCAGCATTTCTGCTCAGTCCAGTCTTCTGCCACACAGCATCATAAGAATTTATGGACTACACAGTGAACATGATCAAGCTAGAAATTTCTGGATTGTATAAAATAATTACTAGGCAGCAACAGAACATCTGCCAGGATATTCTCTCTATACTTTCTCCTGCCTTAGCAGAGGCAGAAGAGAGGGACAAAGGATTTCTGGAAACCTTTCTTCAGCCTACTGTCTATGATTTCAAGCTTGTATTATCCTCAAGAAGTTCTTTAAGTAAAATAATTTAAAAGCTTAAAGTGTAAACATGATGAAAAGATATTGTCTCATTTCTGGTTTACAACTGCTGACTGAAACTTAGAAGTTATTAAAGTCAACTTCAGTAACTTCATGATGCAACAACCCCCCCCCCGTTGTAGCAGTGATTACATCATCCCTGCACAGGTGCTGCCCACTGCATGAAAGCGCTAGTAGTCCGAAATGGTACATAAAGAAGCCTAAAACTTCAGGTACTTTAGTTTTAGCCGTGCATACATCAAAATGATGTAATACTATGAAATACTAGTATCCATTTTTAAAAATATTAACATTACAACGGCATATTTCAGTTGTGATTTTACAAACACGTCAATGAGAACAGTCTTTATTTTGTGAGGAAAGGGAATATGAAGAATAAATACACTTTTCAGTAATAATGCAAAAAGATGTGAAGTATAGTATGCTGTTGTAATATATAGTTAGATGCAATTACAAGAGTGCTTCAAATTTGTTTGACCTTACACCAGGCTAGGATAAAAAAAGCCAGTGACTAATAGCCTGTGGCTAATCTAGTAACAAGGGACTACGACTACCTAATTAGCCTTTTGGAGAACAAAAGATAAGCAACAGCTTACATTCGGTAAAAGTTTTAATTACAAGGGTGCCATAGAATGTAGCCCCTACCATGAAGTTAGATTGAAGACCTAATTTCAGTATTATCCACATTTCTTCAAAGTATCAAAATTCTTTCTACTATCAGATCTCTATCCCTAGAAATTAGTGGAAAAACAGGAAGAGAAATCTGTACCATAGCTGTAACCTGACTGTCTCAGAAATTCAATACTTTCAGACTTGTCTACACTACAACTAGATTGGCCCTTTCTTAATTAGGGTTTTAAACTGTGATGGTTAGCCGGTATCAAATTGTGCTACTGTGTAAGGCACATTGAACTTTTAACATGCGCAAGCACGTTTGTCAGATATTGACCTGAGTTTTAGGCTTAGACAGAGCAAACTAACATAAGGTGCTGACAGACATGCACCACCAGATAAAAATCAAACAACTGAAGCTGTCACCTACAGCCGCCTGCCCCTCCCCTTTTGATAAATGTGGCTGTTCCTAAATGAAGGCATCTGATGCACTCCTGAATCAGCTCATGAATCACTGTTGCTCTCAGCCCAGTGTGTTCAAAGAAGCAGAGACAATTTTACCTGAAAACAGCCAGGTGGCTCAAGAGCTTATTCATAAGCACATCTGACATTGCCACTTGGAAAGTGGGGCAAACATAACATCATAGCTTCAAAACAGCAATAGCTTCAGTCAGCTGATTTCTGTCTATTACTACATGTCTGCCAGGACCAATCGCCTCTGAAATCTGCTCAGAAAATGCCCTACTAGTACTTATTCAAACAGTACGCAAGCAATGCAGTTCGCATTTATGGAGATTATGGGTGTTACACCACACATTTGTTATGTGACTTTGTGGACTCCCTAATTAGCATAACTTTTAAAATTATTTGCATAAAACTCACTCAAGATATACCGAGAACAGAGAGAGTGCAGCCAGCTCACCTCCTCCAGCTCCTTCACCTACAATTTCTATTACACTTTCATCCTACGGAGTCAGGAAATAACAGATACAGCTGCAGCTTCTTGCAAAGTTCCTTCCTTGAGCCAGAGGTTCTTCTGAACTGGAGGTGCCACAGCCCCGCAGGGGTGTGTGTCTGTTCTCCTGCAACAGCCACCACCTCCACCCACTTGGCCAGGCTACCCAAGCAGTAATTAAACTACACAGCTGTGGAGCCAAAGCCTGTGCTAATTCTCTACAGACCTCTCCAGTATCAACAAATTCAGACAGGAGGCAGGGGCAGGGTAGGACCTTAGGTTTTCCACAAAGTGTCTGCAAAACCTATACAAACGGTTGCATCAGCAACCTACAGAGCAACTCGCCCTGGACTACGGCACTGCCAAGAAAGGAAGGTGCAGGATAACAAGCCGACCAGCTTATAAAAGTACCATTAGGATCCAATCTAGATTTATCTCGTAACTTTCTCAAATAACTCCAGTGTGACACATGCTTACACTGGCTTTTGTTATTACTGGGGAGTGGTGAATTGTTTTTGCTTTTAACTATTCTTTTTTTACTTGTAATTGCCACAGCCACAATAATAGATTCCCTTAGCAGATGCTAATTTATAACCACATATTTATTCCCATTGACCCTCACTTCATGGGGCCTTAGAAGGCTAATACCACTTTAACTGTTTTACTTCAATACAACCAACACCCACACAACTGAAAGATAGTAGAAATTAAATACAACTTGAATAAAAGTAAATTTAGTTACATCCCATCTTTAAACTGCTGTAAATATACTTTATTTGGATTCAAGTAAAGGAGTTAGACCGTAGGTTTTTCTTTAATGACATGGAAACCTTGAATCAGGTTTTCTAATGTCGTACTGTTTTAAAATCCATCCCTTACGTAGCTGGCTTCATTAATAAGAAGAAAACAAAAACCCTAATACAGGCCAGGAATTTATAGCTGTCACACAAACTGACTGACAAAATTAAACTGCACCTCAACTTACTGACTAGCCTTAAAAAAAAAATTTGAAAAAAATCACTGATTGTTTTATCTTCAATATGGTGTTATCCTGGTTCAGTTTTTACTTGATAGCTGAAAATGGAGCAAAACCATTTATTCTCCCCAATGAAAAAGTATTTAAGACATCAGTAGTTAATAAAGCTTGTTATCTACTACACTCCTAAAAAAACCAAAACAAACAAACAAAAAAAAACAACAAAAAACAAAAAGCAAACCACAAACAAAAAAACCCAAAACCTACAACCATAGTCTCAAAAAATAATTCATTACAAACATGAGCACTATATTTGACTGAACTACTACTAAGCAAACATTTCCTTAATTAGCTGTTAAATGGAAGACCTGTTTAAGAAGTCTTAATAATCTTTGGAGTTCAAGCATAAATAAAAACACTCTGCGTAGAGAAATCAAAAAATGACAGTTCCCTCCCGCCCCACTGATTTTCAGTTACTAGGACTGGAGAGTGGGGTTCACAGCACAGGCAGCAGATGTTACTGCAGAGGCTACACTGGTATTTGCCCTGGCAAAGTATTACTGCTCCCTCTGGTGTTTGTCTGACCTGCGCCAAGCCCCTTCAACACACTAAGGTGGCAGAAAACTTATTTTAAAAAGAAGTGCGTAGGTGCGTATACAGGAGCGGAATTACACGTGACTGTGCATATAGAGAGGTTTCTTCACAGTGTAGTAACTGAAGCAGCTGAATTTGGGGTCAGAAGAGCACTGAGGCTGGCACCAAGGAGGATGTGACTGAAAAAGCCGGAAGTTGGATCAAGTTATGCTGCCCTAGAAAAGCAGCTCATGTTGGGGTAAATGACACTTCCCAGCCTGCAAATGACACTTTCCAGCCTTCCCAGTCAAACAGCCCACTGCCACCTTCCGCCCTCACTCCCAGCTGTGCTACTCCATCCTACTGCAGCTATATGACTTTGTAAAGGCTCTGACACACCAACTATTTGCAAAGTCAACCCTACTCACTGAAAACTGACAAGGTACCCTGGCTTTTCTTTCCTTCTGGGATTAGGTTTTTATCATGTAAATAAATTTCATCAAGTATCTGGGGGAGAGATAAATAAAAATATGCCAAAGTAAAAAACAAAACCAAACCAAAAAAGTGGTGGGAGCTCACAGCTAGAGCTTATTCTTTAACTACTGGTAACCTTCTGTGGTAACCACTGTGTGACTCTTCCCTGGATTACAATGAGGGTTATTTTACTTTCAAATATCTAATGAGGACCTTTGAATTAAACAAGAAATATTATTTATCTGGGAAGTTCTCCCGATTCCTCATCAAACCTTATGTTCCCACACTAAAATCTGGTCAGTGACAGAAAGTTTGTTTCTGGCTTTCAAGCACTACCAAATACGATATTTTATGCTTGTTACAAGCATTATTTCACGGAATCTGATTTTAAGTGCTGGAAACACCCTTGTGCAGCCTAAACCAGAAACTGTAGCACTTCTTTATGTGAACAGTAATATCCAGTAACCAAAAGAAGGACACATTTGGAATAGCAGATGCTATACTTTTAAAACACAGATATACCCTTGACCATATACTGGTTTGTCCCAAAACAAAACTGAACTGGCTTGTAATACAGCAAGTCTGACCTGTGCGTATATGCTTTCTGTCAGCCTTTTAACAAGTCAAAGTAGAAATATCCACACAACAAATATATAAGAAATATCTAATCCATTGAACAAAATCCTCTGCCTCAGCAGTTGTTGCTAACAATCTCTATAGCCCAGCCAAATTGCAAGCATTTTTCTATTACATGGAATACTACATAGCATGACTATTCATAGATCCCAGAAAACAGAATTAGGATGACAATAATAAAAGTTCCATTTGCTTAATATATATATGTGTATATATATAAGACAACCATAACAGCTTAAAATATTTTTACTGCAGACATGGCAAATGATCAGGTTTCATCCTATGACTTGCAACCCTACCCACAGTTAAATGCACACTAAAATATCAACCATCAGCTGGGCAGCTGCATTTTGGCCACTCAAAGTGTAAAGAATTTAAATACTCACAATTAAGGTTTGATGTTAACAACCTATTAACTTGAATGGGAAAAATTCACTCCTACAGTACTGCTGTCTGAGTCCAGCTACTGACACAAGGCAACAGTAAATTTATTTAATGAATGACAAAGGGTGGGGGAAGATATTTCAATCTAGAGAATAAGAAAGAGCAAGAAAGACCTAGCTTTTTTAATCAGCTGGAATCTGATGAGACTACATTACTTTATCATTGAATTGATCCCTTCAGGTGTCACAACACAATGAGAAAACACAATTAAACAGCCAAGTGCATACCGAAAAATAAAGTTAATTGTCTGCCTGTAATAGCTGCAAGCAGAAAATAATATGTGCAGACAAAATGCAGATACTTAGCTGAAGGTGTTAGAAATCCTTAGAAAAGACTGCACCCTGGTGGAAGACTTGTTAACTTGCTGTAATATCTACTTGGTTAAACAGTGTTTTGCTAGTTTTTGTTTAAATCTAGGTTTTGTAGTAAAAAATACTTGTCACACAAAATGAAAGGCTCTTCAAGCATGCACTACTCCATTTCTTACAGTTCTTTGACTTCATGCACCAATCACTGATGGCATTTCAAAATATTAAGCCAAATATTTAGAAGTAGTTTCATATAATTACATACATTTCTATATCCATATCCTGTGACACAAATAGCAGGAGGGATAATTTTCTGTAACTTTGTTTGTTCTTTAGCTTTAGCAAGTTATTAAACACCAAAAACTCCAACCAAACAAAAAAACCTATCAGCAAAGCAAGGGAAGACACAACAGAAAAACAAATGCACTTAAAACTGTTCCATGAGGAATGGAAATAACAGATCACAGATGTGTACTTCATATCTCTCATATTGCCTTACCATGTTTGAGCCCAAGCAAAATCCTTATTACAACAGTTCAACAGACTCTAAGTTGTCCTCAACTCTTTATTTCACACTCAGCAGTCATTGCTTGTTCCCCTCAGTGCCCACCACAGATTTGCAGGGCACCCCCAGACTCCCACCTCTCCATCCCCAGGCAAGGGGCAGCACGTACTGCTGCTGGTGTGCATGGGCTGCTGGGCCAAAAAAGCCATTTCACCTGGAATGCAATACTGGGCAAGCTGTCTCTAACCCTCCCTCATTACCAACACGTCCAGGGTCTCTTTCCTTTATGTATCTGCTAATTTTCAAATCAGTAATTGGAATTTGAGACTTATTTCTTTCTGTCAAACACGGCAGAACTTGGTCAACAGGTTCCAAAGCTCTTGGAGCAGACAGACATGAAGTAAAATTGCATGAAAAACATGCTTCATAAAACTAATAAAATTCTACTAAAAATATCTACGAGTTAACAAGTAGATACACATTTCCACACGTTGCTTATGAAAACAGGCAAATAATTGCATTGCTTGGACTGGTATTTGACTGACGCTGTACTTAGTGTTAACAAAAGAAATGCATTTATGACTGATGGAATGGACAAGTGGGATGACCAATTTTGATTCTGGAATGAACACACACAAGTTACCATGACACAGAGTGGCAGAAGAAAACAACATTCACAAAGCAGGGGGCTAGAATTCACTTAACTTTTGGTTGTCCTCAATTAAAATAACGGATCTTTTCTAAGATATCAGTAATTTAACATAACATACCACACCCACATTATATTCTGTACTGCCGTCATGGAAAAAGTAGACCGAGATCAACATGTGGAATATACTGTTTCAGATTTAACAGCCATATTTTTATATGCAAAATACTACACTCAAAAGAACAGTGGTACATTTGACATTTATCTTGTAACCATATTTTGCAATTTAGAAAAAAAATAAATCTACTGCCAAATTCAAGTTCTAAGCATTTCAAACTTCTTCCAAAGATTACACTAACTTTAGAAAAAGAACTTATACTGTAGTTCCCAAATAGTATTCCTGCTACTTTAGAGTAAGTTTGCACATCCAACTTTCTGCCTACTCATTATGAAAACCTCTTCTTTGCCTTGCCTATTCTTGCATTGTCAGATTTACCACTGCAGTTATGGATCATTACTAACAGTAGTAAAACAGAATTAGAAGTGGTTAATACCATTGTATGTTAATGCAGATGCAAACCATGTTTACTCACAGATCTTGATTGGAACGGCTACTCTAAAAACTGAAACATTTACTTTGGTAAGTTTAAAGTGCAAATAACTATGGTATTCAAACACAACAGAAGAAGCTTAAGATGTAGCCCTCTTCTGCATCAGCTCCATGTCTCCTATGCAGCCAGCCTTCCAAGTTTCATACTGCAAGTTCAATAATCACATTAACAATTACGCTAAAGCATCCCAGTAGTTCTCTCACTACTGATCTGAGTTTGGTATAATTAATAATAAATTTTTTCTTAAAATGCTGAGGACATAACACCTACGGATTAAACCATCAATTGCACAATATATCTTATCATGAGTAAGTTAATACTGTCATGCTTTTCATTGTAAATAAAAGCATTGTGCTTTAGTCAGATAGTACTATCATACAATAATATTTATTATTACTTGCATAGTTATCTTAATTAAGAAATCATGGAACATTCTGACAACAAAAAATATTTTTAAAAAGAAATCAACATACATACTATAGAGACTGAAGTATCTGCTAATGATTTTCTGTGAAATATGAAACAATTCCAGAGAGGGAAAAAAGGTTTTTAACATCTTCTTAAAGTAGTTGGCTCCCAATGAATGCACATCACTTTATTTAGTCATTGATACCCACAGTTTTAGAAAAGCTGGGATGTGAGCCAAAAAAAATAGGAAACCTAGAAAATAGGGCAAGAAATAACTCTAAAAATTATCTTGTCAGTCATCCCAAGGTCCTGATCTGTAGGTACCAATCTGAAGGGATCCCTTCCTGGCAAACCTTAGTCTAATCTGTTTCAAAAACACCACTGGTGTAGATTCTGCCAATTCTCTACGATGAAGTGATTACCCACTGCTTATGTCAGAAAACTTTAAACAACATTTAACATAAATCTCACTTGCTCCAGTCACTCCCCTCTCCATCGCTCCTTGTCCCACCTCCAACAGACACAAAAGACATTTTAGTGTTATAACGGGTCCTTTCACATACTAGAGAACTCTATCACATCTCTTTTTTGTTTTCTCTTTTGTAGACCAAACAAAACATGTTTAATGCAGTCTTTCCTCAAATTACACTTTCAAGCCTTCTGATCACTTAACAGTAAATGTGTGCAGGTAGATGGAGGGGATCAGGTAAAGAAAGGACAAATACTTCCACCACTCAAAAATGCCTAGAAAATACTCTAACAATGTTTGCAATGAAAAAGAAATAAATAAATTCAAAACAAAGAACCCTAAAACAAACAACAAGTTTGTAACTTATTATGTAAAAAGGAGAAATACAATGAAAAAATAATGTTATCAAGATGCACTGGTATCAATGTACATATCTTTCATGTTTTTATACTGTTAAGCAGGCAAGACAGGGTAAAGATGGTTATGGAAAATTAGCATTTTGCATTTCCATTTTAAAAAGGCATACCCTTATCTTTCTCCTGTTTTCCTTAAAAAAAACCCAAACCACTGACAGACCAAACTATTCTGACGTAATTATTATACAGGATTTCATACTGTTAAATGAAACATAGTACAAGATTTTACGAAATAGTAAGACAACTCTTAATTTCAGATGGGTTTTTTTAGGTGTCCAAGGTTAGCACCTCTCCTGATCGCTGTTACTGCACTCTTGCAGTAGTTCCCCTGTAGAAAGAGCCAAGCTAATAGTGAGATGATGAAAAAAAAAAAACCAAAACAGAATAAAATGTAGTCCCAGTTTACATGCGGATTCCTTCAAATGCTTTAGGATATCACTTAATGTCCCTTTTACTTCAAGTAGTATATTAACATTGCACAGTTTCTTTGCAAAAATAATAGATACAAAGAATCACATATAGTTACCTATCTACAAAATGGGGAAAACAGTAATCTAAATGGTTCTTACGAAGTTTCATTTCTGCTTCAGAAAGCATTCTGAACCTGAAAGTTATACTTTCTTATCTTGTTTCACATAAACTAGAATAGAGCTTAGCTTCTTTGGATAACTAAAATTAGAAATAAAACATCAAAACCCTTAATTTTATTTAAGAATGTTTGCAGTTACTCCAAATACTGCATCAAAAAAAACCCCAAAACTATCTCAAAAGAAATCTATACATTTTAACATAGAGAAATAGAGAGATTAAATATTAAAACAACCTTAACTCTGCCCTGATGAGCTTTGTTAAAGTTAACGAGAGACAGACATTCTGATTCTTTTTTTTTTCTTTTAGTATTTGTAGCCCTGTCTGTCTTTTTAAGAAGATACTTTTTTTTTTTTTACCTCACATAGCAGGAATGGGATCCTGAAGAAGGGAATATTTCTACTTCCTAAATCTCTGTATCTGCATTTACTGGACAACAGCCCTACAAGCACCAGTGTTGAGAAAAATTACAACAGAGATGCTATTTTACCTGCTGAGAAAGCATACAGCTATCAAATCTCCATATGAGCAGAAAAGATGACTTAAGCAGAACTGACTGACTTAGTACAACCACTGGAATTACACACAAGCAAACTGCAGAAGCAACAGGTGGAAACTAGTTCTGAAGTCACAGGATGTCACAGTTAACAAAACCTTCGCTATAGATTCATGAACATTATGTATAGTAGCAAACAGCCCAGGATAACTACAAGCTAAATCCTTCAAGATACTATATAAAATATTTCAATATGTTCTGGCTGCATCTAAAGTTTGAATAATTTATCTAATCCATTACTAAGTTAATTCAGGTTAGAAAGATTCTGAAACAGAAGGTTACAATATCTCAATCCAACTCTTAATACATTTCAATTCAAACTAATTAATGAATTTGCTTACAAAATCCTCAGCAGTTTCATAATATACTCCAAAAGTACTGTACAGCATAGAGGACAGGCTGCGTTAATCACTGGAAACAAATGCAGAAGACCTGTTTTCAGTGCAAAGCTAAACAGAACCCATGCTACTGAGTCACAGTCAAAGCCAACTACTTTTGAGGCATGTCATACTTCAGAGCTTTCCTTTTTATGTTTTGCTAAAAAGAAAACAAGGCATTAAAAGAGTCCATGTATGAAGTGATTCTTGAAGCATTAG
This sequence comes from Streptopelia decaocto, assembly GCF_964273445.1. Lineage (NCBI taxonomy): Eukaryota > Metazoa > Chordata > Aves > Columbiformes > Columbidae > Streptopelia > Streptopelia decaocto. The sequence goes on along the minus strand of NC_138663.1, from coordinate 33,344,537 downwards.
GTGTTCCAGTGCTGCATGAGCAACAGCAGGGGGTAGTGTTTCAGTGCTTTTAAACTCATGCACTGTTTTAGCAAAGCAAGACTCGCTCACCCTGCATTTTCCCTCGGTACAGGTCACCCTTCAGTCTCCCACCTGATTTCTCCAGCACTTCGGAGTGTCCAGTCCTCATCCCTGCCGGCCAGCACAGGGGACAGCACAGGTCCCGCTCCCGGCAAGCTGGTGACCACCTATCTGCGCTTTTCTGCTCCCTCTGCCTTACAGGTTTTACCAGACTTCTATTTACCACTGTTGTGAAAATCATAAGCTTGTAACTGGTCACATCACATTGCTAATTTACAGCTTCCTATAAATATAGCAACTCAAAATTACTTTAAATTTCAAATTAAAATATTAACTTGTACAGCACCACAAGAGTGTCCAACATTTTACAGACTAAAAGAACACTCCTACCATGTGTTTATAGTCCAAACGCATCAAAACAGCTTTTAGTGCAATGCAGAATATAGTAATTTTGTGTGTATTATCTGTAAAAAATATTTACTGAGAATGGCAAAGAGCTACTTGAATTTCCCCAAACTGAGCCAATACTATCCTACCTTGGTAATTCAGACCACCAGACATTCAGTTTTATCTAAAACAAGGTATGTCCCCCAACATCTACTAATCACATTTAATATTCCTCCACCTAGCTTAATTTTGCCAAGTCTAACATCATTATTATTATATGCCTCCATACTTTATTTTTCTTTTTCAGAGTTTATTTTGATAAACACTTCCCCGCCTCTCCTGCCCCAAATCCAAACTTGCTACAGATAGTCACAAACACTTGTAGGAAGCCTACTATTTTCCCAAATATTTCGTTTGCAATTTTAGGATATCTTATCTCATTAACTACTATGACTATGATCCAGCACTGTCTTTGATTCAACTAAAAAGCTGATTCTCAGTTCTCCAACAGGATAAATTTAGGTATCTGAGAAATAGGACACGTGTTTATTTTCCACCTGTGTGTATTCCATTTTATTTGTCTTAGCTCACACAGTCATTTTAAGGATTTCTTCTTTAAAATACAGCAAAAAGCTTGGGTAAAATACATGAGTACTGTTTCAAGGGAATTTGCTGTAGGATGGCCCATAAGAACTGTCCCTCTGATGTTGTCATTTATTTGAAAACAGAGTAAATTAGATTGGGTTTAGAAAAAAAATCAGCTTCGAAATTTAAAGCTCAAAACTTGTTGTAATGAACTACCCCTTCTGTAAGACATTTTCTAACTAATCTTGCCTTTAGCATGCATAAGAAGAAGAAAAACAAAACAAAACAAAAAACAACACCTCAAACCAGTAACTTTGTAATTAATGTAAAACACCATCATCATATAGTATACTAAAGGGTGAGCAAGCCCTCTGATTCTTCTCTAAGTTACCACATTTTGAAGATTAATCTTGACAAACAGATGAAAATTAGTACAAACATTTTACTTATGGTTGTAGGGGATCCAAAAGAACAGTCACTGAGGAAATGTCAGTAGTCATAGAGATACTATATGCTGAATCCACTATTTATTCCTTCCATCTCACTCAAGCTATCCCATTCAGAAATTTTTAAATGATACACAGATGCCATATGATGCCTGCTTACAGTGGCTGCTTCCATCCTGAAGACAGAACTATACTATCAGTTTTCATTGATTTGAGAGAACACTGACCCTAAACCAGCCATCCTAACATCCGGCTAACTGGACTGAAAACTACTTTTTATCTACAGATATTTCAGTTCAATCAGCAACCCAAATTTGAGTGGCCAACGGCCAGCAACACTGCAAGGGAAGTTGCAGGAATCTGTTAGCAGAGGAAGACAACTATGCTTTTCAAGTCAGAAGGGAACAGCATCTATAGTGGGCAGCTAAACTGTTATCTGCATAGGAGTAACTGGCACATTGTGAGAATAAAACATCAGCAATTACCTCCATGATCTCCTCATGATCAATTTACAATATTGCCAACAGAAGGAGGACTACAAAAGAGCAAGAAGACGTGAGACCTGCTGGTGGCACACACAGGATTGCTGACTACCAGGAAGGTGACACAAACCTGGTAAATATTTTTACGTAAAATCAGGTGTGATCTTCTAATCATAGAATAATAGGGTTTGAAGAAACCCCTGAAGGTGACCTCATTCCACTGCCCGCTCAAAGCAGAGTTAACCTCAGCAAGGTTGTTCCAATCCCTGGACAGTCAAGTTCTGACAGCCTCCCAAGGACAGAGATTGCGCAGCCTTCCCCACTCACTACAAACCCCAAACTGAAATAAAAGTAGGTAGTTGTCTGCATTTCTACCACTACTTATTACAAAGTGCCCCCTACAAAAATGATTAAATTACTTTTCAGGAAATTAAATTACTTTTCAGGCACATTACACTTAAATACTTTTCAGACTTTTTCAAAAATATATGTAGAACAAAACAAGGTCAATGAAGAACATATCCTGCTTCTCATTATCAGCTTATTTTTAATAACCTTCATGAGAATCTACAAATCAGTACATCACTTTCAAGCAGAAGCTGAAAAAATGGCTAAACAGATACATAAAATTAAAAGGGAAAAAGCTTCTGCTTCTACCTAAGCCATTAACATTTTCAAAATAAATGCAAGTTCCACTACTGCATTATTTTCTCAGACGAGTAGCAAATAAAAATACCAGATCTTCAACAGAAGCAATCACTTTTCTTACACGGTTCAAAACAGTCTTTTGCTCTTTTACTTTCTTTCTATTCTAGTCTAGTCCCCAACAAAGCATAATTCCTTCTTCCTGCTCAGGGATATAATTATGTCTTCATTAGTTCTGAAATGCAGTACAGTAAGAATCTGTTGATTTTTTGGCAGCATAGGCATACTAAATAAGAATAACCAGATGCTGCTTACATCACTTTCAGATACAGACAAATTAAAAGCAAAACAAAAACCAATGCACAGGTGTTCACGAAAGCAATAAATTCTGAGTTCCCCCACTATTTGGCTCTCTATTATAAGGGCATTCCACTTTAGGTCCCAAAAGGAACATAGTGTGTTCACAGCTCACAGCTATTTCATGCCCTCAGATGTACATACCAAACACAATTATGCAGATAAAACTCTGTAACCATCTGGTCATCTAAAGTATTTCACATAAATTGTAAGTGACCTATTTATTGGTACACAGAATGTTTCCAGTTTGAATTTTCTTCTTCCTTTTTGTTGTATTTTGATTGAAAGTTAAGGATGGCAGTTTGCAGAACTCCACGATATGTTGTTCTTTTGTTTGCACACCAACAGGTGCACGAACAGCCATTAAGTAGGCTGGTGCTAAGAAGTGCACAATAGCGTAACTGCTCAGTTATGCTCTAGAAATCAATGGAATTACAAAGGAGGAAAACAAAATAAACTGAAGTTCATATGAAAAATGAGATGAGTTGTCACTTGCAGGAGTGCCTTATAACTTATAACTAAAAATTATGCTCTCATTTTCAGCTATTCTTCCAGTTCATGACTTACTAAAATAATAATCACTTCCTGCTTTGAGACCGAAACTGTTTCTGGTCCTCCTCATTCCAGAAGGTTTGTTTGTTTGTTTGTTTGTGATTCTTCTGTAGAGAAAGGAGAAGGGCAGATGAACAAAATCCATTACTGTAATATTTTAAAATGGTATTCACAATCTTTTTTGTTCCCTGAGCTCTTCAAATACTGAGTTCTCAATTATGGTCCTTCTGGAAGCAGAAGACTCTGCTTTCATGGGTGTATTCTTAGGGGGAAAAAAAAAATAAAAAAAGGAAGTACATACTTAGGATTCCAGTTATTAAAAACAAAAACAAACAACAACAACAAAACAATCAACCCAACTTCACCACACACAATTCACACACTATTTTCTTGACAGAGGTACAAAGTGCAACTAGTGAGATAAGTAAATGAGAGCATATAAAAAACCTAGATTAGACTATTGATAATATTTTAGTATTAAGAATTCTTGACATATGAATACATATTGACAGCCTGAATACTGCTTTTTCATTCACCTGAGGGCTATGTTTACCATTAATTTATATAACTTGCAAAGCAAACAGTTTAATACACTAAATCAATTGTGTGCACTAGAAAGCTCATCCATGCATTTGGAATAGAGAGCTGAAATACAAGGGCTACACAGGTAGTCCTGTAACGACCTACAGGATGATACCACATATAGCAGCTTGGTTCAAGTCTCATTCTCTTTGCTTACTTAATTCAAGCCTTTTGGAAGACGGTTACTGCATGTCTTTACAATACTCTGTACAATGGGAACCAGATCTCATTCAGAACAACTCTACAAATCAGTGATAAAACGAACATTACTGTTAGGTACATCTCAACCATTAAGTACTTTCAGGAAGAGAGCTTATTTTCACAGTCATGACCAGCAGACTGTACATTCAAAGACTGTTGGTGTGCAGCAGTGCAGGTATGTGTAAAAATAACCCAAAGGGAGGTATCTCAGTCACCTTTGGAGCTACCTCAGGGTGAAAAGGAAGATCCTGACTTCTACTACCTACCTGCACCCTAGACCTGACAGAAGCCATCTGGCCCTCTCCAAATCATGTGCAGTTGCTGCCCACTTGAAGTAAAGAGTAAGGGTGAAGGACATATGTGTAAACACAAAGTCTTGTATCACCACCTTCACAACCAAGCAGCTCACTACTATACACTTCCATTTTCAAAAATATAGCATGTACCAACCCATCAGATAAACCATGCAATATCAAGATATCTGCTCAGAAAGACAAATTATTTTGCCAGAGAGCTAGTTGTGTGACAATATAAAAATACTCCAAGTAAATTACACACTTGGAGCCAAAGGTTAGAATTTTGCCAGCATATCAGATTTCAAATCTTTATTTTTTCAGAAAGCCTCATCCAGCTCCTATGAAATTTAGCAGAAGTAATTTTAGCTGGCTTTGGACTCCAGTTCACAAGAAAATCATGGAACCAAAAACACAAGACCAAGACCTCCAACTTTATGTACCCCCAAAAGAGATTGCCAACAGCAAATAGCAGTGTAGCATTCAACTCATTCAAAATCACTGTGCATTTTTATGTTTGAGTACATTTTCCAGGCAAAAGTAAGCACATAAAAATTACAAATAACTAATGAAAATACCAAAAGGCACCAAAGATAGAATAAAATGATAGTTATTCATTAGTTTATTTTCTACAGTGAGTTAAACACACACAATAGTAATTTCTGCCCATTACTGCAGTAAAATTTGTTTTTCCTTTTCTAATTCTCTTGAAAGAAATGTCTAGTCAAATAATGGAAGCTCTGATCCTGACTTGTTTCCAGATATTTTCTCCAGCGTTGTCAATTATTAACAGATATCCGAAACTGCCTGGTTAGTTTTGCATTTTCTAGAAGTAACTACAGCATAACTGATCCCCCCTATATTACCATAATTTTTTAGTGAAGCAATATAACAACTATCTTCCCCTATAAATAAACTAACACTGAAAACCATAACAAAACACAGGTAGTGGAGCCCTGGAGCACTCTGCTAAAAGAGATCTGGCAACACCTTGTCCCTTGAGCCCAAGGGACATGGGAGTTGCAGTGGGGATTAGTAAGAGAAATAAACAATGGTTATTATAAATGTTTAAAGATTAAGGTAGTGAACACTCTTTCATCATCTATAGTGTATTACTGAACCATCATAATTAATAATGAATTCATCTATAATGCTTTTCAATCATATTTTAAGGTGTTTCAAAAATAAAAGTAAATCAAAGAGACTGTGACTCATTCCTAAATCAATGTCTTGTCTAAGGCAGCAGGCAGCCTATTCCCTGTCGAATGAACATGCTTTGAGATTGCACATTTGTATACACAGTTCATATGCAAAGTGGAACATCTTTTTAAAACCATATTTGATTAAAAAAAATAATTACTAAAGGTAGTCACATGCTGCAAAAGCTTGAATGGTTGTAAAGAATGTACAATGTCATAGGGCAAGATTCTGCTGTTCATTTCTTCACACAATTGATCATTTTGAAAGTATTTGTTGGATAGCATCCTTCCAAAACCGTTTATCCAACCATTTGTGCAAGCTGAAATACCCTAAAAAAGAGCTGTAAACACTAATATATAGATACGTGACAAATGCAAAAGTTTTTGTTACTGGACACTACTTCAAGGCTAGGATACCCAGCGTTCCCGGCTCAAAACCCAGAAACTTCATTGACCTTCATGCAAAGGACCAAGCAGTTTGAAGACACCACAACATGTATGAAAGGATGTTTTAGGAAACATTCACACCACCACTGCTGAAGTGCTAAAGCAGAAACCTCTAATACTGTTCAAAATTGCAAACATTTGCCACTATAATTCTACATGTCAAATGATAGACAGACTGATAGATATCTCAACGTACATGTCATTTTATACCAAGGCAGATGGAACAAATGACTTGTTGAAAATTACGCTAAGTCAATGTACACAGTAATAAACCATAACAGTCGCTAGTTTGGTTGATACTGAAAGTACAAATAAAACATTCATGTAGCTCTTATTTTTGCTTTAAGAAAATGTGAAATTAAGTGAGGTAAACTAACCTTAAATAATGGACATAAACATAAAGCAACTGTTTGAAACATAGATGGAGACTTCAGAAATAATAATGCCACTTAGATTACAGGCAGTATTCCTTAAGAGGATCTAAATGGTGTAAAAGTTTACCTGTCCAAAACTTGAACTGGTCTACCCCGATATGTCAGATTTGGGAACAGCCAAGATATTTACGTTGCACTGCACAGCAAACCAAAAAGCACTATTCTTATACTCTGAATGCTTTACTGGCCATATGCTCCAAAGTTTATTTTTGAATTTGACTTCTACTTTAGAGAAATAAAAGAAAACCATTAAGTTCGTACATACAGCATTATGGAGATAAGGTAAATTTTTCATTTTAACATTCAGGAAAAAAATGTTAACTTTTCAGATGCACTGTATGTTTTTTCTTGAGTGTTTAGAGTGATGATTCCTAAACAGCTATGTTAGCCATCCTATATTCATTTTCTTATTAATATAACATGCAATTTTTTGCAACCGGCATTTCAATAACTGCTTTTGCCTAGTTAATACTTTGAATTGAGATACTCTTTAATGAATCAGAATAAAAAAGTGGTTAGAAAATAAAAGATTCCCTTTTTAATCCTAACTGTAACTAGCCACAACTTCCATTAAAACTGACACATGCCATAATAAAAAGGTCACTGAAAGAGACCAAGTTACAGATGTTACAGCAATGCAGTAACTCTTCACTAGATTAAAGTTACAGTCTTCTACAGTTTCCCCCTTTTAATAATGTCCACATTGAAATTAAATCTGCAATATTTATATTTAATCTTTTATCTTACATAGGCAACTACGGAACATCATTAAAAAAAATAACAACTGCCAAACTTCCTTATTTTCTCCTCACCTGCAGTATTCAGAACCAGATCACAGTCTAACAAGAAACAGAAGTCATTGGAAAACCACACTTCTTTCAGTGTTGGAATATAATTCAACAACTAGTTCTACAGGTGTTTCAAGTTCAAAGGATGCTCTGTATTACAGGTGTGGCCTCACTACCAGAGAAGCGTAAAAATGACATACAAGCAGTGTTTGTCATCCCATCTATAATTTGACACTAATACCAATACCCACTGTAGGCAAACGTGATGAAACCAATTATCCCAAAATACACAGTAACAGATTTCTCTGGATCTTAAGAAAAAAAAAAAAAAAAAGACATTTATTTCCTCTGTCATAAATTTCCAGTATTTCCTTGCTATTTTCCATTAGCATGGAAAAAACAAATAGTTTAATTCAGAATTAACCTACCTAATTTGCTGCATCCTGAATAACCTGAGTAACTATTCACATGCAAGTTTCATCATGAATCCTTTCATCAGGTAATTCCTATTGTCTTAGTTAAGTACAGAAAGTAAAAAAACCAAAAATATTTACTAGAATATACTATGTAATGTTTCCCAGATACGCTTATATTTTCTAAGTGCCATATCTAAGAAACCACTACACAGATAAACTAGATGCTGTTGTACTTACTTCAGCGGTCTATTCATTTTTTTTTCAGTGAACCGAATTATGAAAAAGTAACAACTAATATTCTAATTTCTGAGCCTATCATATTCAATCACCATAGCTGGTTCCAACTTGCTTCTAAACTGCAAGTTATTGACCCACAATACTAATGTTTTGCAAAAATATATTACACACTCTCACCTTTCCTATTCTCATATGAAAACATAATCCAAAATCGCCGTATCATAATGCTCTCTACAGGAACCATTTGTGATACCATCATCTGGGATTGCAGCATTAGATAAGAAAAAAACCAACAGACTAATCCTAGCATGGATTTTATTTTCCTGCAAGTATTCCTTACTATAAAATACACTTTAGAAATGCCCAAGCTGTATTTTCCCACTTCCTCCCCCAACTTCTCCAGAAAGCATTAGATGTTCTCTCATTTCACAGTACTTATAATGGTGCTGCTGTGAAAAGCCCGTGTCAGCACGTTACTGTACTGTGTTTTTTTCTTCTTTTTTTGAAATATGACAGTAAAGAAAAAAAGAATACTTGTCTTTTGTACTGTCTTTATACAAAACTTCATCTTTTATCAGTGCACATAAACATGGCTCTTGGAAAATACCATTGAACAGCTTATAACAGGTAGATAAACTTCTTCCATTTTTTACCTTCCAGACTGTCGCAATTAGAATTTTCCATTTTTTAATCATGTGAAAAAGTGCTGGAAAACATATTCTTGTTAAAGCAACTTAAAACTATGCTGCTAAGCCAACTGTTCTTGGTAGCTCGTAGAAGCTGCTAAGAAATTAGATGAATGGTCCCCTATTTCTACGCCTTTGTATATCCACCATCAACTCAGAGTATGCGTTGGAACTGTGGCGAAAGCCTTGGGTCATTTTAAGAAAACATCTAAATGCCAAATCAGGTAAATAATTCTGACATTTCCTAAATTCTGTAGGTTGGGTGGGACAGGGGGTGTTTGTTTTAAACACAAACTCCTACTAAATCTCATTTCCTAAAACAAAGTAAGAAAATTACAAAGCAATGCTTCACCAATTTTTCCAACAGCCCAAGAGTACTAGAGCTTAAGATGTAGATAGTAATCACCCCAGACAAGGGTCATGAGCTCTTAGTACCACAAAACGAGCTAGGGAAGATAGAAGCCAACATCCTACTCCCCCTCATCAAAAGATGGGAAACTTCTGCTGTATTTGTTCCTTTTCCTGCGTTTAAAAAGGGGGAAACTGGCACAACTGCAACATTTTCAGAACAGGAAGGTCTTCAGAAAAACCACACTGGTCTTTGCCCACCATCACTACTCCTGAGTATCAAAAAGAACTTCGGTACCATCCTGGCTACTGCATATGTTACTCTTTTGACAGTGGCACAGGTGGCATTCATAGTTAGTTATCATTCTGACATGCTGTCAAATTAACCTGAAGAATGCAAATGAAGGAGAGAGAAAGGGAAAGACAGTTGTAACTACCTAAAATGCAGACAAATCAGAATGTAACAATGGCACGAATGGAAGGTGCTTCTCTAACTATAGGGCCTCGACCTTGCCAAACTGCAGTGGTTTGCTACAGCCAGCAGTAGTTCTGAAATAAGAAAGTCTGAAGTTACCATAATGGAGGAGGTAAGCAAGGAACTGCTAGCAGCTTTTCTACTAGGTTAAATGTACGACAACTTACCTCTTTCCACAATCATAAATAATTAAAGCAAAACCCCAGAACAAGGATCCTTATCATTTTAATTTTGAGTAATTATACAGATTGTCCCTTAAATAAGTGCTTCTGACCTTTTTGGAACAAAGTAAAATTATTATGGGTTAAAATAGGTAATTTTAACTGTAGATAAATAATTTTTTCTAAATTGTTCCAAATTTTTCCAGAGTTTAAGGATTTTCTTTAAAAATACTATTTTCCCTCCAACTCATATTACAAAGAACATCACAGTAAAAGCCCCTCTTACCAAACCTGTACTGCCATAAAATTCTATTATGCTAACCACAATCTGCAAATAATACATTTAAAGATACAATTCACTTCAGAGATGTTTTTATTATTGCAACAAAATGCATATCTTTAAAATAATTTACTTTCTACAAATATTATTTGATCTAAAAAGTACATGTTGTAAAATCTTATTACATATTTAATGTTTTGTAGTAAATGCATATTCAGAACTATTTCTTTACCAGAATTAAATCTGTTTTATATAGCGTATCTTCAGTATGTAGGGTAGTTCTCAAATGTACAATAGCAACATAAGCACATTTTGGATTAATCAAATCACTATTAGACAGATTTACTAGCCCACATGCCTTACATAAAATGCAACACACTGAAAACAACTTCTGAAACCAGAGTACCCTGACACCATTCATTCTCCCACTCAAAGAATATCTCTAATTTAAAAATCTATGGGAAGCAGCATTATTCACCTGCTTGAGACAAGGCAAACACACACACCACCAGTCTTTAAATAACAAGTAAAACACCACTACACAGCAGCTTAATTATAATTCCTCCCTACTCTTCCGTACAAGTGATATGCAGACATCATCAGCTTTATACTAGCTATAAATTTGAGACTTCTACTGTCCTTATGGTGTCTGATTAAAAAGCAAAAGTACTAAAGTAGCCCCTTCACTATTTCTGCAGGAAGGCAACTGACTCCTGTTGTTCATGAGCAACATGTAATATTAAAATCAGGCCAACAGTGAGCCACTAACAGTGAAGTAACTTCCTTATTTTTGAGATCACTATGTAAGGTAAACCCTAAAACAGATTGATCTTAATGTTATACTAAACCAATCATTTTTACCATGGTAAAACCAGGTTTGCTTACCTTTTTGTATGTGTAAGAGTATACTGTTTATTCCAGTGCTAAAACAAGAGACTAAATACACAAAGACTAGCACCTCTAGGGAAAGTTTACAAACAGGTAAAAAAATCCTACATAATTGGGCAGTCTTGAACATACATAAAAATGCAGAAGCAAGAGACTGAGAAGGACAAGCTTGAGAAAGGTTAGAGGAAAACTGCCTACTAAAACTTGGGGATAACTGAATCCCTGATTAATCAGGACACCGGCATATAGGTTTTAATTTATCTACACAAAAATACAACTACTACCATGAACAAAGGAAGTTCCCAATTATAATCTAAACTTCAAAGCCACTTTAACATAATGAGGCATGAGATATTACAACTTGCTATTCCAAACTGAGAAATTGTTCCTTTGTAAGAAAAGTTTATTGGATCCATACATCTAAGATAGAGGCTCACAAACACAAAAACCCTAGTTCCAGGTAGCCAACAATGAAGCTCTTCCATTGCTAAAGTAGTCTTCCACTGCCATAATTACCTTTTCAGTAAATAACTTTAAAAAAATCTTTAATTAACTCACATTTCTTAAGTAAGAAATATTACACTTGCTATACAACTGCAAAATACAACTCCAACAATCCATTTTCAAGTTAACAAACATTCGTAAATAACATTTTTGTTAGATTGAAAACAAGCCTGCAACCTTCAGGGTGAGAACTATAGTACAGGAAAATAAACACCCTTTCAACCAAACACCTTTTTTAAGATGTTCTTAACAATCTTGTCAGCTGTAGGGTAGGTCAATTTTACATACTCCTTTGCACGAATACGTAATATTTTCTAAGATTAAGATACATCTGTTTTACCATGAGAATGAGAAGCACTTATGCTATCAGTTCTCAAACTTTTAGTTAGGTAACTGTATCAGTTCAGACTCAGGACTGAGTTTCTCCATCAATAACCTCCCAATTACAGGTCAAAGTATATGCAACTGGAAAAGGAATATAGTGCGACTCCACCCATAGACTGCCGTTTAATCTTGGTTAAGAAAAGTAGAGTGCAACAGAGAATACCCCAAGAGGCAGCTGACAGCTGAGAACCAGTTTTAAAATTCTGAAGAATGAATGCAGAGCATGAAAAAGTAGTGGAAGATCAACCACTTGCTCAAAAGATGCCACTTGCTCAATAACATAAGTGTTACTGATAAAAAGCATAGCTAGCTGTATTTTTAGACAAAGGTTAAAAGGGCAAAATCAGTTCTACAGGTGATCTCATTTTGCACTTGCTCAAAACTTTTTCTTTTATCTTTCGTTTGTTTATGTTGGAGTCTGTATATTCTTTGACTACTTGATTCACATCCACGTTAGACATTTGAACATGAGTACACAGAAAGATGCATGAAGATTGAGATACAAAAGTAAAAAAGGTAAAGCAACAATGTCAGTCACATCCAGCAAGTAAGAACTGTTGTTCATTGGCGTGATCTTGCAGAAACATACTTCCACAGGATTTCCATCCTCTAGGGGAAGATGTTCTTGCGTTGTGTGGTGGGAGCTGGATTATTGCCAGGCAGCACAGATGTGGTCTCTGAACTGATCAGCACTTAAAATTTAGGAGAGGTCCATAAGAGCAATATGTTATGCTTATAAGTAAAAAGAACAAACAGAAACTCTAAGTGGTACATTCTCTGACAGACTTTTTAAAAAATACCATTAGCATGACTTAAAACAAAACAAAACAAAAATCAACCCAGTTATAAGGAAATAAATACAAAACATTACCTAAACAATGCCTCAAATACCCTACTAGATGGTTCTTGGAATTTATCATCTTTTCAGGCACTTCAGTTCCCACTGAAAGAGACATCAACCTATCAGGGATTTGAGCCTTGGCAGAATCTGATTTAACAGTAGTTGTTTTCAAATGCCTCTCCATTCCCTCTCTGACAAAAGGTTCAAATCTTTAGTAAGGATTCTCTTGTTCCCTTATTGATCATATCTTACAATATTTCCTAACCATAAAGCATTATACACTTGTATTCTTACACTCTATTTTCAATGTAACTGTGAATTTTATATTGCTTTGTAATTAGCCATATACCTCCTGTGTCATTATTATTAACACCATGCTATTTGTACTCTTTTCACCAAATACCTCATGGTACTATCATAATTTTGTTTGATTATGTGTCTTGATTACACAAGAATTCCTCATGGTCAAGGGAAATGTTTTCAAGCATGATTCAGTCTCCTCTCCACTCAACTCTACTCCACAAATCAGTCTCAACACCCACAACTTCTGATACCCTCCTTTGATGAACTTTGCCATTTTCCTTTCTACGCTGCACTGATCGGTATATCGTTGCCTCTTTGATCATCAATGCATAATATTCTCTCAATTATGCTTTTTACATATAAAATCTATATACGCATAACATTCTATGTGACAAGTTGTGATTACGAAAGCACCCCTGTTCTAAGACCACTCCTGGCAGAACGTCCCTAATTCAGCCTTCTTGAAAGTACCACAAAAGCAACAACCTCTTTCATCATCATGTACCTTCATTTTAAAACTCAAAGATCCTCTGATCTTTCTCTCTCTTCCTCATTTAGTATCCACATACATACTACCCTGAGACCTTCTGAAGTTTTTACTAATTTGAACATTCTCATTAAACTGCTTCTCCATTTTAAGTACTAACCAAAACCCCTGTTTATCTCCATCTGTAAATAACTTCCAAGATGACAACACAAGCATTAAGCCTTGAAAATTACCTAAGTGGCAAGACTTAATCTACTGCTGTAAAAACTAGTTTAAAAAAGTGGGAAAAAATAATAAAGAAAAATATAAATATACATAAAGAATTTATACTGGCCTAAATGTGTGGAGTCTTTTCCTCTGTATTCTCTGTATTGTCCTTCCTACTTAGTCTATAATGGGACTTCCCTGGGTACATGTGACAACCTCCACAAATTTAAAAGGAAGGCGAACAAAAAACCCCTCTATTTTCAGAAAATTAACGATAAGGCAGTATGACTTATTAAACTTGATCTGTTAAAAGTAAACAAATAAACCAACAACAGAACTAGGCAATTCATTACTAGAATCTGCTAGCTTGTCTCTCTGTGGGTAATGTAGTCATGTAGTCAGTAGAACCCTGATGCACATCTCCATGAAAGCAGATCTCTACAACTGAAAAAAACAAAATCAAAAAACCAAACAAGATCACACGGGCACCAAAACTCTAAGAGCAGAGCTCATATCACTACTGGGGGGCAACGCCAGCAGCACAGCAGCCACTCAAGGGGACAGTAGGACTGTCGGCTTGAAAAAGGATACCACAAGCTGCTATATGAGATAACAGTGATAATTTCTGATGGACATAGGCAAGAAAGAATGATGACCTATGCTCTTTTTCCACCCTCTGCTATGCACTGAGGTAGGGCAAGAGGTAGAGAAAGGAGATATGTACCCATTTTAAATGTGTTGTTTTCATTCTCTGGAGACACCAGCGCAGCTGACAGCTCAAAAGAGTGGCAATAAGCACTACTGTTAAACACAAATTTACATTATGTTAAAAAAAAAAAAAAGCAAAAATAATTCCAGTCATAGCAGAAACAGAAACTAAGTAGTTGTATGATAGTATTTGGGTAACATGGTAGAAATTGGAAAGTTGCATGAAAAATAGAGTTTGCCTACATCTTTTAATAATTCACCTGTCCTCTGCCCAGGAAAGGTTTCGATCAGAGCAACCTACATTCCATAACTTGGAGTGATTTTAAACAACAGCCATTTTATGCACTCTGCTAAGAGCAGGCTGAGTTTAAAAGCTCTCTTTCCAAATTACACAAGCCTAAGGCCCAGGACAAGCAACAATTTCATATCACATATGATGAAGAACTGTCAAAAAGAAACAGTACTTTGCACTTCTACCTGAATGATCCATACTTGGCCAGTACATCTTTGAGTTTGCAGGTATAAAAAAAGAATTCCTCAGAATTTTTGAAAGTTTGTTGATGAAGTCTTTTCCTCTAGTTGAAAATTCATCCTTAATATATATGTAATATTAGAGGTGGGAAAGTCCACGCAACCTATGCCAAACTTCAGCTGACACCCAGTCTTGTATATGCTCTATATATTAATATATAATAAAATGTATGCATTTCTCATATAATCAATGTACAAAATAAATTGGTCATAAACATTGCTAATCTTCTCAAAGTGACAACAGTATTGGAAAAAACCTTTACTGTTCCATAACTGTGTCCTTCTTAGCTTTCTTAAGTGCAGCAATGCCCATGAAGAAATATTTTCAAGATGAGATCTTTCTCCCTGCAAGCTCTTTAAGGAAGAGATAAAATCCTTTGTTTGATTAAATGCAATTTTATGCCTTTATGATATTTTAATATAAAGATAAAAGTAAGAGTAATTGTGATGATGACAAGACTTTTTTCAACCAAAATGAAAATGGTAAATTCAGTGTTAATGAAAAATATAAACTAACAGAACAGAAATTAATTCTGTTCATGCAGCACTGGTATTGCAAGCAAAGAGGAAGAACCACTAGGAGGTTTGTACCACTAAATCAGAACCCCACTGTAGCAAGCAGATGGTTCAACACGAGTCAGAGACCACTCAGCACTTGACAAATAATGACAGCCTTCACTCAGTAGTGACCCAGCATCTGGGCCACAAGTAAATTAATATCCAGTGAACGATTTAAATGAGGGAGTTGGCCATTAAAGACTAACTTATCAGCATTTTATTACATAACCCTTCCTTTTTCTTCTACAGGATCTACCCCATCTGCCCTTCCAAACAGTGCTCTCTCCACCAACATTCCCACATTCCTGCCTCCTCATTCAGCTCACTATATTCACATTCCCTCCCTTTGCAATTTGACTACCAATGCTCGAACTGTCTTCCCTCTCATTAAAACAGCTCCAGACTCCTTGTCTTGCCTCTTCTTTGGCCTACAAGGGACTGAGAAGCAGGCTGTGTTATCTGGCCCAGCTGGAGGCAGGGTCAGCAGGTGCCTCCCAGCCGAGTCACTGGCTACTCAGGGTGCACACGTCCTCCTCCAGGCCAGCAACCCAGCAGTGCCCGCGCACTTCAGAGCCTCCAAGCTGCACAGTTGAATCCACCACCCGCCTGCTCAGGAGAGATGCGTCTTCCCGACGGGCAGCTGCCAAGCCAAGAAACATATGAAGTCTCTGAAGCCACAAACCATAGCACTTTCCACTTAAATTTGAGAAAAAACTTCTTCTCAGTAAGGGTGACAGAGCACTGGAACAGGCTGCCCAGGGAAGTTGTGGAGTCTCCTTCTCTGGAGACATTCAAAACCCGCCTGGACATGTTCCTGTGTGACCTCACCTAGGCGTTCCTGCTCCAGCAGGGGGATTGGACTAGATGATCTTTTGAGGTCCCTTCCAGTCCCAAACATTCTGTGATAGCAAACGCATACCATTTGAACAAAAAAAACCTTGGAAGAAAAAGCCCTAAGAGTCACTTCCACGTGGTGGCCTACAGAAGAATCCTGTATGATGCATCCTTTGAAATTTTATCTAGTAAGGCAATCAGATCAACAATCCTGTACCTTTATATTTTTGCTGTACGTTATATGGCATGGGAACAATCATATTTATGTTGTGTCTACCTCACTATAACTTTCCATCACCATTTCCATAATATAAAAAAGGTTTTAAAGCACTCACAACATCAAAATAAATATGATTAAGGCGGCACTACTACAGATCACACTATACTAGTGAAGTTATAATAAAAATAAATTCTCTGATAAGTTTCTGAAAATAAGAAATAATGTTAACAGCTTTTTTCCTTACTTAGCTAAATCACCAAGTATCACCCCTCCAAAATAAAAAAAGCTTAAATTAATTTACTCATATAAAAAACAAATCTCATTGCTTTCATAAACTCTCTAAAAATAAAAAAACCACCAAACCTTGAGTCTGAAACTTTTGCTTAAATGTAAAGAACTCCTGAGGACAATTAGAAAAATTAACACTCTGTTTACACCAATTTCAGTACCTTAAGTATTTAATATATCTTTCTTTAGTTTCTTTCCTTGCTCAAGCAGGCACATTTTCTGTTAATACACATGGTCCAGATCTTCCACATGTGACCTTTGCAAGCACACAGCAGGACTGACACAGGATGCCACCGACTTCAGCCCAGCTCTGAAGAACGATGAGATTCTCCCCGAGCAGATCGAGAGAGAATTCCACACGGGCAAAAGTCTACAAACACAACTCTTCCAGCAGACCTGCAGAAGCACCAAACCACCAAAAAGCTAACAGAATATTTTTGTTTTCTACCAGGCACATAAATTTATGGGACAATCATAATTTTAAACTGCATTGCACACAAATATCCATACAGAAATATATCAGCACGCTTAGGGAAGCTGAGTGTTTGTTTACAGTTACATGCAGAACAGTAGATTATTTTTAAGTTATCTTTTTCTTTGATCTTACTTAATAAGCACTTTCTTCAAGAGCTGGACTAACTCTGTTTTGAATACAATTCTATTGCTTACTAGGAGAACGAAAGCTACTAGAGAAAAATGGGATTTGTGTGCTGGCAATATAAAAATCTAAATAGAAAAAAAATCTTGTATTAATCTACAACAAAAAACACATTTCTAGGAATGTAACTATACTTCAGTAATAACAGCATATTGACTATATGACATATTAATGAAGCAATACTGACCGTGATAAAGTCATTGTCACCAAGTATTGTATTTTGATTTTCTAACCTTGTACTATGGTTCCACATGCATTGACTAATATAACATCTTTCTAATAAATAACTTCACATTACAGAAACACAGAAGCACATGGCATTAAACAAGACAACAAGTTTAGCTAAGTTTGAAAGAAATAATGTACTTTTGAAGCACTTGGGAAAAAAAAAAAAAGCTTACTTAAGGTATTCCAAGCTGTATGGTAGTTAGGGCCCTGTATATTCTCCAGATCCAACTCACTACAGGGGTTAGCCTTTGCACATAATTGTGCTCAGAAACAAAATTTTCACCAAAAAAACCCCAAAACAAAATCAAAAGACTATATTTCTGTACCTTAGAGTTATAGAAATGACCTTGGAAGAACAAGAAAATGCACACCAATGCTGCAATGCCTGACTGGGTCTGCAGAGTACCTGAAAGCACGTTTTTCAGGTGTGTGAAATATCCCTTATAAATATTTGTGTGGATCCTGTGAATTCTGCATGACCACAGCTGCAGATTTTTTTTTTTCAGGTACCATGAAATCTAGTATCATTTTGCTGCAAAATTTAGTATTTTACTGCTGCTGGGCACCTGCATTTAGTGATTTGTCCTCTTGCCCTTTTACCTGCATACACCTTTTCTCTCAGTTTTCTTTAAAATTAGGAATTAATTTGATTATAGTAAATATTCCAGTGCAGTCAATGGGTAGAGACATCAAGGGGTCAAGGAACAGAACATCAATTCCAGCTTGTAGTCAAACACTGAGAAGATGATGATTAGCAGAGAATGAGAGACAAAAAGCCCTGTGAGCTGAGCAGCCAGGGTAAGTAGTTCTGCAACAGGGAATCCCCCTCAGACCACAAGCAACGGATTTCTGAATTTGCCCACGTGGGTAACACCATGGAAGCCAAGAGGCTGGGGAAAGGATGTTCAGAAAGCACACTCTAAACCTCTTTAAAAATAACCAATATTGAAACTATTCAATTACCATGTTGAACAATGAATCAGAACTATGTCTATATATATATTAGGGGAAAAAAGGTATTTCAGAGTGATACAACAGATACTGCCACAGAATTTATTCCCGTTACCACGGAGGGCACAAGGCTCTATTATGAAGAATATTCTCTAGAGACAAAGTTAAAGTTGCAAATTCATACTTAAATGAGGTCATTTCTGATATTTTTTCAGGTATTTACTGGGCAACTGTAGCATTATATGTACATATACTGTTAGAAATGTGAATTTTCCTAGGTTTTCATAGATGGTATTGATGAGAGAAAAGCATCCAAGAAACAGCTCTGTACTCTCCGGTATTTCAAAGCTCAACTATCCCCACCAAAAATACAGAGGACACTAGCACTGTTCACCTGCCCACTGCCTGGATTCTACATCATTTAATTGAGGTCACTAGAACCCAGATACTCCTGAGCAAAATAACCATTTAAGGGAAGAACTGTTCCTAAGTTTATTTCCACAGTTTTCCTTTAATACAAATATACTTTTTAAAAAAGCAAACAAACTGCACACACAGTTGTACACCTATCCTACACTATAATCATTGTTAACACACTCATAACATGCCAGATTTACCCCCAAAGTAAACTATTTTCATTTAGCTTAAGTCCCTGACATGTATCCCAAATGAAAAGTTACCCCAACACATTCCGTTCTAGTAATACACATTGTTACAGCACTTCTCCAAAGAACTTTTAACAGAGCTACTCGAAGTTAGTCATATGATTTAGTGATTTACAGAGCTGAGAATCTCTAAATGCGGTTTATCATGGATGCATAGCAACCTTTGGACTGGGTGGCACAGGCCAGCCAGCAGACGTCTCTGCACGTAACATGGAGAAATGCATGCAGCCGCAAGTGTGACCCATCTAAACTTCAGCAAACAAACATACGAAAAGTCCAGCAAACATGGTAAGACAAAAGGTCTCTCTGAATCAGAATGATCACCTTACTTCACTGGATTTTTATGTAGTTTAGGCAGCTATGGACTGACAAGTAAGAGTGTAAATTATTCTAAAAGACTACTAAACTGAACAGTTGCTCCTCCTACACCAATAAAAAAGGAAAACAGTATGAACACAGTTCAGTCTTGCAGACAAACATGGTCCAGTGCATCATTCAACAGAACTCTACTCCATTATAATAGTATGCAATCCCTCTTGCAGCATAGCAGGCTTGATACAATTTATCTGGAGTTAAAGTAAATGCATGCACATTCAGTTTAAAGATAGGAAAACAAAAAAGTAAAGAACTCAGTGTCACTACCTTGTTGCTGAAAATCTAATTCAGGTCTGCTTTGACTTGAACTCATTGCTCCAAGGAGACTGTATTTTACATCTGATACCTAGCTCACTAATCTAGTACCTCAGGCAAAGCCTAAGCTCACTATTCTGGGTACCATCTTGCTGTTTTATTATCCTTCCTTAAGATAAGCTTCTTTCTTTCAACCGTTCCAATATTTCTGTGCTTAGGTATCCCAAGTTTATTTATTCCCTAAGGAATAAAGATTGTTCTTATTCGCATCTATGCTACATTTTCTGCTTCTCAACACTGCAGAGGGCAAGCAGGCTTATGAATAGTTTTATTTTCCTCATATATTCCTAATCTATATTCATTTTCAAATATTTAAGATATGACATAGAAGCATGAAGAGACACAATCCCTGCATTAAAGAGCTTAGAGTCTCACACTTCTCTATGAGATAGGTAAACAAACATCAGTATACCCACTTTATAAATATGAATAAAAAGATGGCAAATGATTTAACTAAGGCCACAGAATAAATAACCAGAAACAAGATCATGTGATGGGATCTCTGGCCTATACCCAACTCCCCCTATGAAGTATATGTCTTTAATAATGTGGTCTGATACTACAGTTACTCCAAGTAGTCCAGTTTGAGCTGTAGGACACCACTCTGACACTCTGAACAAGCATTTTAAAACAAAGCACAGCAAAACAAAACACAAACAATCCATTCTCATAATCTGTTACATACTTAGTTTTCAGTTTTACAATTCACAGAACATAACATTCTCCTGTTTTATTTTTCAAACAGTGCTTCCTCAGCTACTGATTAAAGAGAAATTTTTAAAGATAGTAAATAATAGTAGCCTAGTAGCCCCCTTTTATGGGTGGTTTAACTAAGGCTCAGGAAGAAGAATTTTGCCTGTCAGAACTGGATTCTAGCATTATTTTTTAAAAAGGCTTTACTGTATTTGGATTTTATTCCTATTTGACATGCACTCTCAAAGTAACAGCCCAAACCTCTGTGCATCTCTAATACCTCACCTGTAAAACTTAACAAATCATACTTCTCTATTTCATTACTCAGGAAAGTGAGGAAGGGGTTAGGAAAGAGAGAGTATGAAAGTCTTATCTATTGAGCTTTAACTGCAAATAAAAATAAACAAGGTAATTAAAGCCTCATAGCTCTAAAAGAAATTAAAAAAAAAAACAAAACACAAAACTAGTCTGAAACTCCATTTCTTAGTGCATGCTTATTCCACTTCATAAGGAAAGAAGAAATATCCTTGCATTCCATATGCATTCTTGATCTTGTTGTAATATGCTTACCATTTATTCAAACCTAAGACATTACCACAGCTATTAATAATTTTAAAGCATAAATTAATTTTATATTTTCAGTTGAAGATTTGGAAATGGTCTTAACATATAAACTTTCTACCAATTATTAGAAGATTCAGTAGGTCCTACAAGTCATCCCAGTTACGACAGCGTTGCCAGGAACTTGGTCTTTGCAGGTTATTAGTTCTAACATCTGGCTAGATAAGCTTTCAAGTTAAACAATCAGAATTCTGTATTAAAACTGAAGAACAACATTTACCCCTCCCCAAATAAACCAACATATTTCAGCTTAGCAGCAGTGATTTAGGTCATTTCTAACAAAAAGCTTGCAGAAAAATAATCAGGAAGAGAAAATATGTTAACATTCATTATACTAATTTTTCATTACATTTTTCAGCAGTAAAGAGGAGTTTACTCTCTGAAGGAAAAGCGCAGAAACTGATAGAGGCCAAACTCCGCATAGTGACTAGTATCACAACATAACTCTAAGAAAGGGCAATTTTAAGGTAGTTATGTTTCCTCTCACCTGTTGCTTGCTCTCCTCAGAAAAGGCCTAATACAAATTTTGTATTATAAAAGTTATATTTTCTTGTCAGCAAATTCCCAGGAACTCTGACAACATCCACCAAAATAAATAACTTCTATTGAGAGACATTCTAAGGTTTTAACAGACAACATATTTAATGCCCTGAAATAAAGCTTTATAGCATGAAGAATAACTAGTCCCGATTATGAATATGTTGACTCTATGATTACAATACAACTAAAATTTCCCCTCCAACTATGTAAAATATCTGCTTCAGACTTAACAGCAAGGCCTCAGACATCTGACTGAAACACGCATTACAATTATTATGTTGATGGGGGGAAATAATTTAAAAAAATAATAAAAATGTCATCCATGTATTTGTTTCCTGTCTTGCCAATAACTGTAAGATTGGTGACAAAATTTAAACACAACAGATTCTGTGGGTGAAGTCTGTAGTGTTGCAATAAAAGTCTGTAGCTATGCAAGATGAAAGCCTTCATTACAGTGCTATTCAGGGATGGACAGAACCTGTAAGGTCATCTGGTTCATTTCTCTGCCAGCCCTGGCTCGTTACCTATTGCACATGTATTAGTGTCCTGACCAGCCTAGTTCCCAATGACCCACTGGCTGGATTTTCCCCCTACTCTGCTCAGCATACTATTCAGTAGATATACAAGTGTATCATGGGGGCTTTTGTGCTGCTATCTGTTCTGGATTTTCTCCCTCAGATTCACCTCAGCTTACACATTATCACAGCCTCTTATTTTATTTAAAATTAATCTCCCTTTTAAGTATTTAGGCCCTTCTAAGTGCTTGTAAGATACCATTTCCCCTTCTCACACAAAATGTTCATTTAGCCAAGCAAGACACTAATTTCTCAAATCTTTTCTTAAATCAATTAGTCCCTCCAGCCTTCTTAACATTTTGTTGCTCTTCTCTAAGCTTCTGTTAAGTTGCCCCACCTGTTGCAAAGGCCCTGAAAGTCAAACAGTACTCCAGACAGTTCCACAATCTCATACAAAAACTCATCACCTACTTGTTCAGTGCCTCTGTGAACACAACTTAAAACTCGTTCTGATTTTTGCAAAGTCTATATTGCAAACTGGGGCCTGTTCTGCCTGTCAGAAGCATGCAGAAATCCCTTTCATATGAAAGGGAGCTGGGTGCACAAAACTGACAGGATTATCAGGCCTGTGGTATCACTCCTATCCCTTTTTCAGCGATACTGCTTTCCAGGTTATTCCCTCACAATGAATACCTGTTCTGGATTACTGTCCCTTGACTGTTTTAGCTTGCATTTTCCAAACTAAATCTCATTTGTATTTTCCAACAATGTGCCTAATTTCTTCGGATAATCTTTTCTTTTCTGCCCTGACTTGTGTTTAACTCTGCCCACTTTATCATCATCTGCTAATGTCACAGGTGTACTATTCACCTCCTCGTAAAGTTAATCAATCCAGACACAAAATATGCCTAAAATGACTAAATTTGTATTACTACGTGCATATGTAAGCACTGATGTTACTCTTTTAGCACCTAAAACTGCTGTGACTCACCAAATCTATTATTTTATACTTTGTTCTATTTTTGTTTATAGTCCTTCACCAAATTTTTTACTCAGATGACTATCCATATACATAAATAATGTGTTAATGAGAGATTTTGACATGTATTTGAATTTTAGAAAATATGTAAAATATTACTACAGCTACAACTTTCTCTTCCTCCATTGGGGCCTTGAACCTGCAATCAGATCTGGCAAGCAAACCAGTCCTGTACTTCTCCATACACACTGATCTATGTGCAGATGCTGTTGCAGTATCAGATCCTAATTTTAAACACTGAGGAAGAAAAGGAAAAAAAACTATTTTAAAGTAATTCTGCTTGGAAAATTCCAGGCTGCTTATTATTGTTTCTCTACTTTTTTCTGCCATTATTTCACTAGGAACAGAATCCCTTAAATTTATCTAGTTCTTCAGCTCATACTTTGTGGGGTTTTTTTCCTTTTTTTTTTTTTTTTTTTTAAGAAATCAAGACTATTATTCCATTTCTGAAGATCAAATGGCATTAATATCTTCAGATCTTTCAAGAACCCCTCCTATTTGTCATCAATAACTATTTCATATGGACATTATTTTTAATTGCTTACACTTTTTCATCCTACTATATATGGAATTTCAGGAAATTCAGCATAAGGCCTTGTCTTTATAATAACTTTATGCAACTTCTCATTTATGAACTGACTTCTTTTCTCTCTACTTGACTTCCTCTTACCTCCCCACTATTTACAACATCAAATTCTTATTCACCAGTAACAAGTATTAACTCATTTCTGCTGCCTTTACCAGAAGCTTACAAGGCACACCTGCTTCCTACCTTTCAGAAATACTCTGCAGAACTGAGACTTAAACTTATTTTACCCAACACTTAGTCCTTTCACATAATTTCCCTTCATGCAGATAAAAACAAACTTATTTTTAATTCAGTTAGGCATATTTCATTTGCACATTTGCACACAAGAATAGATGAAGACCCACAACAGAAATAAATGTATCGCCTAAGCTCGCATGAAAACCAGCAGAACCTTACACTAACGTGAAGTCACATCAGCCCAATTCTTTGTAGGACTGTAACTTAATCAACCATTAACATAAAAAAACCAGGCCATATTTCATGTTAACTTTCTTTTCACCTACTGTATGTTTACCAGCTAACAAAAACGTAAAAGCATGCCCGCATTACTGCTGTTTACATTTATTAACCCATACTAAAATATTTTCATTAACATTACAATCTTTAGAGAAACATTTAGAAAACGCTTTACTAATTCACCTTAACTGAGATGAAACATCTAATTTGCACTACATCCAAGGGAATTACACTCTCTGATGCTGTAGAGACTTAGAGAACTACATTAACAAGTACAGTCTATCAATGGTTATCGGCACTGTGGCTTTTGACTGCTCACTAAGAACCACAGTGCATAAATTACTTCACCTGTCAGACAGCCCAAAGCAACACAGGCACAAAGTTTGAATGGTTCAGACTTCCCTTATTATAAATAACTTTTTTCAACAAGAAAAAAGAGAGGGCAGTAGAAGAGAGAAGGGGTAGATAGGATTGTCTGTCATATATTGGAATATCACCTGTGATAAAGCCTATGAGAATTATATCAGAATTTTAAACAATTCACATCTTTAATGAAGCCTAACATGCATTCCCAGAGATAGCCAGCAGAATTCCACAGCAGTCAAAATGAAAAAGTTATTTAAACAAAAAAGATACACCTCACAACTGCCTAGAAAAACCATAACTCAATGACTGTTTTACAGAACATTTGGTTTGATCAAGCCAACTGGACTACTGATGTCACAGAATTCAACTTTCTATATCATTTACATGGTCATTTTAAGTCAAAATGACAGCATTAATAGAGATAACGCAGCAAAATGAGCAAGTGGCCCATGTAGCTTGAGATCTTATCTCAGTTAACATGGTATGCCAGATGTTTCATAGAAAGAAGCAACTTTCATCACAAACCATCACAAATCCAAATCTGCGAATGCGCGCATGTAGCTGCACACCACTGAATCGCTCTGAATTCAACAGGATCCCATCTGCCACGCAGATCCCGCACTTCACAGGACACACAGCATACAATTGAATAAAAATTTATATAAAAGTTGATAGGCCTCAATTTGTTTGGCTTTGTTTGCAAAGTCATTACAACAGCGAGGCCAACATTATAGTCATACTTGAGACTCCAAAGGAACATTTTTTTTTTCCCAAGGATAATTGCTCAGCAGTTCATGAAGATCTAGCCCTATAAGAAACCTCAGGTTATGTTCTTAACACAGATAAACAAGACCCTTTTTACCAATTTACCAGCAGAGCATTTTTTCTTTCCCTATAACTAATTCACCCCCATAAACCTTCTATGTTAATGCTAAACAAACGTTAAGCTAGCAAAGATACACGTGTATATAGTCTTATTACTGCACATGGAAGGAGATGAAGTCAGCTGGGAAACAGTTCACATCAAACTTAGATTATGTGGGAAGCAACAGTGAGTAAAGCAGTAATTTAAAAAAAACCCAACAAAACAAAACACAAACCAAACACAACAACAAAAACCACAACACTAAAAACCAATGCACCCCAAAACAACCTTGACAGTTTATTTCAGAATAGCCTAAGTAAATCACAGAGATTATGATAAAACAGACATTTTAAAAGATTAGTTTTCTTAACTGTTTATCAACTTTTTTCTAAATTCCAAATAAATAAAAAGCTTTTCAATTATTTGCATGTAATAATTTATACATATTTTCAGCAATTGCATTTTAAATAATGTCAATACCAGCATGCTAATAATAAAAATAAAATTTTTGTATGCCTGATTCTAAATTTAAAAGTAGTATCTATTAAAAATTAATAGTCATTAGAAGGCTACATTAGCATTAATTGTGTTAACTGTCACAGCATATAAATGCTTTCAAAATACAGACGAAAACACAAATGACATACAACCTTCTACTGCAAAAAGTTAGGCCATTCAAACACTTACAAAATATGGACAAGGAAAGGGTAAAAATAAAAAACCTATCATTTTGCAAATTATATGTAAAATCTAGTCAAATAATAGACTATATGGTCCAACAGAAAAACTCAAAAAGCAACAAACTGCTTTCTATGATCCAATAAATATCCAGCAACACTATCTCAATACTATGAAGTAGAGAGAAAAAAAATCCATATCAGAGGACATCCTAAAGTGAGCTTCCCACTATCATTCCTAGGCCTGCTAGCAATCATAAACTTTGCTAAAGCTATTAACAATGGTTATTTCTTTTCTTAGTCTAGATCTTAAAGCAATCACGTCACCACCAAAAAAAAGAAAAATTCAGTAACTACAGATATCTGACTAAGGTCTTCCAGACATCATTGTAACTCAATAACTGCTCCACTGTGCTATGAACTCTACAGCTTCAAGCTGGAAGTCAATCTAGGACAACCAATAGAAAGTGCACCTGTACAATTACTGCATTTCCTAATTCAGAAGGCCAAACCAGAAACAGATAAAGCTTATGTGTAGTCAGATCACCAAAACAGAAATCCAAAAGCCAATACATCTTTTGTACCTATTGCATATTTATATTATCATTATTTGCAAATAAAAATATCATTTATACAACTCAGAAACAGAATATTACATTCCTTAACCAATGTACATAAAACTTGATTCTAAATGAAACATGATTGGCTATGTATAGCATCTAAAAACACTACATATTCAACAATTCTAAAATCTTTCCCACAAAAAATAATCACCAGAAGTTATTAATTTTTTAAAGTCATCCAGTTACTGAACAGTACCACACACAGCAATTTAAAATATTCCATATGAACTCTATGCCACATTAAAAAAAATCTGCATCATAAAAAATAACCTGTATCATTTCAAAGAATGTAATGTTATTTTAAAAAAACCTGTAGAAATCTACTATTTTTCAAGAAACACAAAAATTACTTAGCTCTTTGTACTCTAAAACAAAAAAAATATTGCATGCTGCTAGCAACTGATAACAATATAATTTATCCAAAGCAGTCTACCTTCCTGCAGACACATTTTCATTCAATGCCTGACCCCACTGAGCAGTAAACAAGTTTACATGTATCAACACATTTCAGTGTTCCAAAAATTAAGCTAAGTTTCTATAACTACAATAACATGATCTCTTAGTAACAGTCCTTTAGTACCGTCGTTCTAAAACAATTAATAAAAATGGCTCTGACATATATTGTTTACATACTTAGGATCCCTTCAAAGTTTAAGGCTTGCAGATGTAAAAGACAAATAAAATAACTACAAAATAGAATTACCTTTAACTGATGAATGCACCAGACCAGTAAGGAATTACAAGTCCTTTCTGGTTTCTTTTGTAACATTTTTAAAGGGTAGGGATATTTTTATTATTGCACACACTAAAACCCAAATATAATCCCACACTCAAAAATACTACTGCAACAGCTTGATAGCACTCACCGCAAGTAATACTGTTTTAAAGCGAAGGCAGCGTTAGAACAACTTCTGGGAAAGTTAAACTCCTCTACAATTTCTCCCCACTGATTCTTCTCTGATACCTGTCAAAAACAACACACAGGCCGAGATACACAACGTACACATAAACATGTCGTTGACAGCGAACATCACAAAAAAACACAAGCTGCCATGAAGCAAATAGATAAATATACAAAAAGAAATAAACACGAATGTGTATGGGATTTAGGAGTACATATTTTACTGTCAGTCGGTAGTATTTCCCCTTCGGGAATAATCCCGCTTCTCACCGGTATTTTACTTTATTTTTTTTAATATATACGTTATTTTTTTTCGGGGGCGGGGGGGGGGCGGCCAGGAGGGTTTGTATTGTTTTGGGGTTTGTTTGTTTTTGTTTTTACTGCCTGGACAATAACCAATCGGGAGTCCCTCTGTCGCCCCCTTTTAAATCCTGCCGCGGTCCGTTAAAAACCCAAAGAAGTTTAAAATAATGCGGGGAAGTGTTGGCGGGGGCGCCCCCTGGCCTGCGGGGCGCGGGGGCGCCGGCCCGGGGGGTCCCCCCAAGACAGATCCACAGACACAGAGAGGCCTTTCTTTTGAGGCCTACATTTCTGTCCCTAGCCTTGAAGCCTAAAGATGGCTATTTGATTACACACCGTCTTGGGTGCCCCTTTTGTTATTTTTCCCCGGGAAGGGCTCGGAGGGCAGCGCCCGGCCCCCCCCGGCTGCGAGGATCGTTTCCTAGCCCATGCTCCGTGCCGATTATCGATGTTAAACATGCCCGCTAATTTTGAGTTGCACTAAAACTGCACTCAGACTCTCCGTCTCTGTGAGAGAGAGAGAGAGAGACACACACACTGAGCTGCCACCACAACCGAAAGAAAACTGCCTCTCGCTGACCGGAGCTCTCTGCTCCCCCCTCGCCTTCTCCCGGGGAAGGGGGGCAGGGGCGAGGGGCTCCGGAGGAGGCACGGGCGGGGTGTGCTCCGTACCCCCGGATCCCCCTTCATCGCTCCGCCGACAAGGCCAAGCCACCAACCTGCTTGCCTGCTCGCTTCCTTCTTCCACCCCCCACCTTCTCTAACCGGCTTTAAATAGGTCGGTTCTCGGCCACCCCGGCTCCCCCCGCCGCCCCCGGGGGTCAGAGGAGACTTTTGGGAAGAGGTTAGTGGGAGGGAAACCCAAATTAAAACTTCCACTCACCTTCCCAAATCCGCCTAAAGTGGTGACTCTGGTATAGAGAGCGTGAAGATCCAGCTCCTTCCCACCCACCACGGGGATCTTCTTAAAAGGAGACCTGCCAGAGGAGATACACACAAAACACCACAACTTGTCAGCTCTGCCCCCTTTTCTCCCCTCGCTGGGGCTGCCGTGTCCTTCAGGGAAGGGGCTGGAAGTTGGATCTGGTCGGTTTAAAAGCCTCCCCCCCTCCCGTTCCATCTCCCCATTTTCCTCACCCTCTGCTGTGGTGAAACTGCCGCAGCTCGTCCAGGAAAGCGAGTCCCTTTCTCCGCTGGTCTGCGTGGTTTTTACCCGTCGAATTTGCCATTTTTGTATTAAAAAAGCTTCTCGTAAAAAAAAAAAAAAAAATCCAATTTGAAAAAAAAAAAAAAACGGCCGACAACAACAACAACAATCCCCGGCTCCTCCTTGTCTTTAAGAGACCCAGGTGCCCGTGCTCGGCCGGGGATCAGCCATGGAGAGGGGCTTGTTTAAAAAAAAGTTTAAAAGGAATAAGGGAGCCCAGAGAGTGTGGTAATTGCGAGTCCTGTCTCCACACAACACACAGGCAAAGAGGCAGGGAGGGAGAGGGGCACCTCTCAGTAATTCCTCCTCCCGCTGCTGCTGCCTCTCTCAGCACCACAAACCCAACCGATCCAGCCTGCACATGAGACTCAACATGGTGCTGCTGGATCACACAATGAATTGGGTTACTGTTGTGGTGGGGTGGGGGGGGAGCCGGAGTGAGGTATTGACAGTGTGTGTGTGTTACAGCCGCGGCTCCATGCGATCTCCCTCTCCCTCGCTCGCTCCCTCGCTCCCTCTCTCACACACACACACTGTACAGCTACGGCGGCGGCGGCGGTGGCGGCGGCAGCGGGATTCACTTCTCTTCTCTCTCAGACAAAAAGATCTGAGGCCGCCGTGCTTCTGCCTGGACGAGAGCGCAACACAGCGGACCCCGGAGGCCGGTCCCGGTACTGCAGAAGGCAGCTCCAAAGGCAAAAGCCAGCACAGCCCCAGCAAGCAGTTCCTGGCGGGGAACAATAGGCTCCTCTCGCCGCTAAGGGCTCATCTGCAATGTGCCGCAAACTTCACACAAAGCCGGGCGGAAAGAGGCGAGGGAGAAGGAGAACAGGGGAGGAAAAAAACGACTACTACCGGTTGTTCCGGGGCCGGGGGCCGGGGAAAGGGCCCTCCCTTGCCAGGCTCGCACCGAACGGCCTCTCTCCGCTGGCTGCCGGCGGGTGGGGGAGGGCAGGAAAGGTGGATTTGGAAAGCGGGGCCGAATTTTTTTAATTGGACTAAACCCAACGCCCTGAGTTCAAGGGGAGAGAAAACAACAACTGAAGGGGGCACTAGTGGATTTGGACTTTTGAAAAACTTTCCGAGTCCCCCTGGCCGAGGTGTTTCCAAGGGCAGGAAGTCGCCCCGGATGGCACGGCGGGGGCGGGGGCGCTAAGGGGACCCCTAATTCCGGGACCTGCGGTATTTCAGACTCCCCAAAGGAGAGCGCCGAGCGCTTTGCCAGGCAGGGGGTGCCCTGGAGAGGTTTGCCAGCGGGGGCCTGAGCTTTGGCTCCATACGTTTTTTTTGTTTTTTTTTTTTTTTTTTTTTCCTCTTGGCGATACCAGGGCCTATAATCAAAGTGCTTTAGGACTGCTGTACTCAACGTAAGCGGCCTATATGTTGCTGTATGTTGATGAACATACAGCATAAAATTAATGGAGGAGGAAAGTCTTGGCCCTCACCCTGGGCAAGCAGTAGCCCAGAGTGGCACTGCAGGCCGCTTTCCCCTCTGCCTGTGGTGTGCACAGTGTTTGTAAACACTTGTTTCCTGACCTCTTTTCCACACAGGGGAGCCCAGGGGAAGACCTACACACTGACCAACCAAAGCCCAGTGCTGCTTGGGGGACCCATGGCGGTGAAGGGTGCCTTCTCCTGAACCTTTGCTCCTCAGGTAAAGCAGGTGGTGACCCAGGTGGGCATTTGTCCTTCCCTGGCAAGCAAACAGCTGCAGGTTAGTGCTGCTTCCAGTTTAAGAGACTCTGGAGGAATATTTGCCCCTTGCAACCAATATAGTGAAATCTGAGGCCAGATTGGGCCTTTAGTGTGTTTTTTTTTTTTTTTCTCCTTTTTAAAAAAATTTTAAAGCAGAACTCCTCATTAAAGTCAGTATGGAGCTGTGTTTTAAAATCAATGGCATGTTATGGCCCCAAGTGAGCACTTGAAGAAGGAAAACTATAATTCCTTTTTACTCCATGTACTAACTTACTTCAGGAAATAAAAATATATATATATTTATTTTTTCTTCTCAGAGAAGATTTTTTTTTTTCCTTTTCAGTGCTGTTTCAGCTTGATTATAGCCATAGAGATGGAGATACAGTAAGATGTTTGGTAACATTTGCCCTGGGTTCACACTTGGGGGAGGGAGGAAAAAAAAAATCCCTCAGTTTCCGATAAATACTCTGTATTTAAAGTCGCCCTCTCTGTGTGGATGTAGTGTATGAATTTCGGTGTAAGAAATGCATAGTGTCTATTCACTGTAGCATTAAGAGCCCCCCACCCCCACCGCCCCTAAAATTAGACCTGCAGCAGATCCTGGTCTGCAGCTCCAGTCTGTGACACTCCAAGTTTCTGCTATTTCAGCAACAGTATGCGTAAGACTCCCAAAGCCGGGATAATGTGTACGAGAAAGGTTTAGAACGAGCCATTGAGGGGCTAAATCGCTCTTTCAGACGTAACACAGCTAAACCTTCCTTCACAAGAGGGCGGTGGTTTTTAATCATGCCTTAAAAATTCCTTAAAAGCAGGGGGTCTCCCCTCGGCGAGGGGCGGTCGGCAGAGGTGAGTCACTCTGGGTGGAAGGGGAGTGGGAGGCAGGGGGGAGGATAGGCAAATTGCGTAGCAGGGCTAGGTGGGTTTCCATGCGGAGCACAGCAATTGCGCACGGTCCCTTACGTAACCGTCAGCTGGGGATTCCCTGGAGGGGGTCACTTTATTCAACCATTACACAGACCCCGGCCGCCGCTCCGGCGCGCCCGGGCTGCCGCTGCCGCCGCTACTGAGGCTGCGGCTGCAGCCAGCGCGGCGGCTCCTCACAAAATGGCGGCGCCCATGGAAGCGGCAGCCCCATTTTGTGCCCGGCAGAGCCTGTCAACAAAACGCCGACTTGGCCAAGGCTGAGGAACAGAAGGCGGCGGCTCGTTCGCGTTACAGAGAGCGGAGGGAGGAGAGCGAAGGATTTCACCGCCCTCCCGCCGCCGAGAGGAGACTTGTATCAAGTGTGCGCGTTGGGGGAGGGAGGAGAGGGAGGTGAAGGGCGACGCGAGCAGCGAGCGAGTCAGAGGCTGCGTTATCCCAGCGTGGAGCTGCCGGAGCCGCGGCGCGGGGGAGGGGAAGGCGCGGGCAGGCGGCCTTGGCGCTGCCGGGCGCTGCCGGCTGAGGGCTGCGGGGGCTCCGAGGGCTCCGGGCGCTGGGGAGCGGCGGGCGACGCGGGGCCGGCGGGCGCGGGGCTGCCCGGGCGGGAGGCGCCGCTCCCCGCGCAGCCCGGGAGCGCTCCTGTCGGATTCCGGCGAACCTGTAATGAATGACAGGGCGATCTGCCTCCCTGTGTAGCTAACTAGGTCACTGCCGGCACTTAATTACTGTTTGTTTCATTTTAGTGCGTGCCTTATGAATAAACCGGCTATTAGGCTGATGCTTCAAGTAACACTATCCAGCACCAAGGTACAAAATGTCTGTGTTGGACTCTGGTCGTGGGATGCCGGCTTGATCATAATTACTGTTTTACGTTAACGATGTCTTGGTTCTTACAGCTTGGTTCTTCAGCTTATAGCTGATATAGTTGGAGATCCGCTGTGATAAGGTTGTGAGGCTGATACTAGTGTTACACCACCGGTTTTGTTGTTTTATATTGATGGGGGCTCCCCTCTTTTCTGAGGTAGACAAAGGGCTTGAATTGACCTTTTTCTTCTGATTTATCTGTATTAATATGCATGCATTTTAATAGTATTAAATAAAGGTGATGACCCGTTTCTGGTGGAAGCGATAATTTTTAAAGGTACAAAAATTACACTGATATTTAAGCATTATGAGAGATCTCTTGTTGCCTATTGAAGAGCCGAATGTGAGGGAAAAGTAAAAACAATCTTGCTATTTAGGAAAAAAAAATAATCTTTATATTGATCTCTGTATAGTATCTGTCAATGCAATTTTAATTTCTTTAAATTGTAAAATAAAACATGTACTATTATTAACTGCTTATAAAAGTTATCATATACATGAATTTTGGTGTGTAAATGTGTAATTACCCTTGCAGGCAGACAGTGCAGATCCAGTAACTGAATTGTCACTATTCAGTAGTGGTGGTTGAGTGTTTTTTTTGTTTGTTGTTGTTTGCCTTCCTCCGTCCCCCCACCTTTTTTTTTAAGAGAGTGTGTGTTTTGGTTGCCTTTTTTTTTTCCCAGTATAACGGTGCCAAGTGAATCTTCTGTTTTAATAGTTGTATCTTGTGTTTCAGTCTCAAACGTTTTAATTGAATCTTTAATACTAAATTTTGTGCTTATTACCTATCTGCCAAACTGCTCCTATCCGGAGAGCAGGCCACAATTGCTCTTGTCAGTGTGCCACTAACTGCCCTTTATTTTTTTTTTCTGACGGGTGAAATACTCTTGCTCATTTCCATTTTCCTTTCTGCTTGTGCTGCTCTTGAATTGTGACATTACAGTTTGACTAGAGTAACTAGTATCACTAGCTGAATGCTGCTTACATTAAACTGTAAATCCTCACAAACTGAAGTTAGCATGTTTTGTGTGTATGTGCCTGAGTGTAGTGTGTGCCTGTGTATTTAGAAAATACAGCCTTTTAGATGGACTAGAAAAGAGTAAATTCATTCTTAAGACTGCAGACAGTATTGTATAATATAGGTGCAATCTGAAAATAAACACAAGAATTAGAGGATGAGCATCTGGAAAAGGAGAAAGGGTCAGGAAGTCAATAGCGAATTTCAGTGATGTTCATCTCCACCATTTTTAATTTTTAAAAAATTAAAGTATTAAGAGTTAACTGCATAGGTTAGGATGAAGACTTCACTGCACAGCTTGCCATGGCAAATCTACACTTCAACAAGGGGCATTTAGTCTGCAAGGTATTAGTCCTACCCCTTCTTACTGAATAATATTTTAAAATTCTTTATCACATTCTAGTGTGCTAGCTGTTTTTTAGGATGCTGCTACTTTGTACAGACCATAAGTGGCCAGTCTTCAATGATACAGTATTAAATCACAAAGGTCTTATGCATGAAATTAAATGCTAAACAGTACAGCGAAGATGGGAAAGCATATGTACGATATTACAGGCTATTTCTGTACACTTATACAGAATTTTCACTGCAGTTAGTGGAACTTAACTATGCTAGCAGGCTTGGTTTAGATAATCTTAAAACAAACAAACAAACAGCTTTTACATTGAAAAGAACCAACCTCTTGTTTATTGAAATGACTATGACACTTCCCTCCTAAATCTCCTAACATGTTGTGTGCCTTTCAACTTATTTTTATGGTATTACTACTCAGTAAACAAAACAGATGGAAAAATGGACTACATAAACATTGTTGTAAATACTCAAGTAAATTGATTAAACACTTTTAAAAATGTTATCTGTAATTATTGTAATTTTCTAATACTTGCTGTTCCTCACAAAGGTCCACTCTTGAAATCAATGAATTTTACCATCATCTAAACTCTAAATTAAAAACACTTCGAAGTTGAGGGTTTTTCAGTTGTGCAATGAAGTATGAAACATGAAGCAGGAAAACCCTAAATGCAACTGAAAGAGAAGTAAAAATAAATACTAAATGCACTCCCACTTGATTTCAAAACTGCAGTGCTTTTGAAATTGTAATTCCTTTGTACATTCTGACTTGTGTGTTCTCAACGCTTGGGGTTGGCAATGCTTCAACAGTACGTTTAGAAGGATGATCAAATTCATGTTCTTTCTTACAGGCGAAAAATATTTGCTGCATTTCTTATATTATCATGCCTGTAATGCAGATTAGGGCCTTAATGTCAAAAAATGTTCTGAGGTTCTAGCGAACGTTAGTCTGCAGCACAGAAGTCACAAACGGGTGCAAGGGTTTTTTTTAAAGTAAAAAACATATTTGCGCTTAGTAGATCACCTGTTGCCAGCATTACTTTGTGACTGCCTCTGTGTTTGTGTGATCTGGTGGACGGCACGCTTCCCCTGCTGCTATAGCTGTACATGTTCCCCAAAATAACACCAGTGTGATTCATCTTTCTGGTTGGATGTGTGAAAGTTTGATTGAGATGCAAAACTGAGAGAGTTCTGAATGTTAAAAAGGAACCATGCTCAGATATACGGAAATGATCTGGTTAAATTTGGCTCAAACTCTGAGGGTTTTTGTAGACTAAGAATGATGGTATCGCACACGGGTGGGGAAGGTCTAGTTAACTTAAAGCAAAACTGAGCCTAATGCCTTCATAACATTTGTTAGAGGTCGAAGTAGCAAAATGCTACTAGTAGGAGGGTTTTCAGTATTGCAGGTCTGCCAGCAATATTTGCTTGTCACATAGCACTGTCTCATCTTTACATTTTTACCAATTCAAATGGCAGTCAACGGTAGCTAAAAATATGTAGAAATTTCTCTGAGTAAGCGGTTGCCTCAATTAACTTTTATATAGACATAAATGAAAAGGGAAGTAGTTTGTGCAACTGTGAATGTGTGGACAGACAATACATGTGACAATTTATGCGTTTTAATATAATACATGCTGCAAAAAGTTTTCTGAAGACTTAAGTAGTAAATGAAAGAAATACCAAATAAATAACATTTAAACTAACTAATCTGTTGAAACTGCCCAGGTAAATCAAGTACTTAAAAGCAGTGAAAACACATGAATGCTCACAGATGCACTTTGAAGGAGAAAATTTATTGGTTTTAAATTATAGTTCTCAGTTGGTTGGTGATCTACTTAATATGGATTTAGTATCACAGACTGCTGATAGATAAGCAGCATTGCACTGAAGGCTGTTGTGTTGCCCAGATAAAAGGAAGTATCTCTATTTTCAGACTAACTGAAAGGAAAAAGAAATCTGAAACGTACTGCATTGGTCAAATGCTGATGGGACACCTAACTTGAAAATCACATGTAAAACATTGGTCTTAAACTGTTTAACTACAGTAGTGGCTAACATAGCTGAAAAACCTATTGAGAAACAGTTTTTGAGGTTGTTTACATATAAAGGGCTATCAAATGTAGTCAAGTATCAGTTCCTGTTGCTTGTAGTAACATGATAGTGTTTGAAACTCTTAGGGGAATCTATAACTCTGTTAATCTCCAGATACTAGAAAAAAAAGTTAATTAGACTGAGCTGCTACTGTTTCTGAATGTTGAACCTTAGCATAAGATGTTTTACACAGAATCTTCTTGTAAATGGGATAACTAAAGTTGCTT
The DNA here is from genome assembly GCF_964273445.1 of Streptopelia decaocto. Lineage (NCBI taxonomy): Eukaryota > Metazoa > Chordata > Aves > Columbiformes > Columbidae > Streptopelia > Streptopelia decaocto. The sequence continues at coordinate 33,307,969 of NC_138663.1, read as the reverse complement.
AGGATAAAGTAGAAGAAATGGAGTATATTTATGCTCCTGTATCTTCTGTCAGTTCTTGATCTTGGAACTTCCAGAACTACCTGGATAATGATGTTTAAGAGCGATTGATTCACAGAGCTGGGGCGGCGTCTGGTTCTGAGCTGAGCTGAACCTGATACTGTTCAGAGAGTGAGCATAGACTCCAGACCCCTTAGGAAGAGGCAAAAGTACAGCCTGTGGACATTTGGGGTAGCCCTGTTAAAATGTGTTGTGCAAACTCATCTGCTTAGTCTTGTCGTTACCAAGCTCGTGTGCAGAGCAGGGAAGCTGCAGGCCAGGGAAAGGTCTCTTGGATGTGTTGGAGGACAGTACAGAGGCCAGAAGAATTCCTGCGGTCCTGCTGAAGAAAGAAAAAGGGAGATGAAAGAAAATGTGAGTTCTAGCAAGGGAGTGAGGAAAACCTGATAAATTTGAGTGGGACCAACCCCTCTCTGGGGGCTTTCAGCACTGTCACAGGCAACTTCTGCTTCAGATATATATCTCTGTAGATGCAGTTACCGCACAGTTTGTTTCCATCTTTTGCTGATTCAGGAATATTTAGTACTGCAGCTATTCACACTTGATTTGCAATCTTAAGCCTTTCTTTATTGTTCTAAGTATTTTATTTCACTTTCTTGGCCTCAAACTTGCAGTGACTTAAGTCCCATGCTGCACCGGGTATTGCTTGTAGGGAGTTCCCCGGTGTAAATAGCAGTGCCCTGCACTTACAGCATGGTCTCTCTGAATGAAACTCCTTCCTCTGTCATTTCATCCTTCGTCAGGTCACTCTAATGTTAGTTTACAAAGTCAAAATAGATTATTTTTTTAATGCTATGAGTTTAGCTAGGTTTATAAGACAATAAAAGTATAGTAAGTCTGCGAATGAAACGTGTAGAATATTGTATTTGATCTGTTACCTATATTTTAATATCTGGGCTCATTCTTCATTTTGCTTTAGGAAAATGAAATAATGTCATATTTTTTCCATCGAGAGGTTGCCAAGCTATTACAGAGCCCCCATGACGTTCCTTTAGAATCAGTAGTGCTTAGCACTTGTGAAAATGTAGTTGTGTGTCCTTAATCCAGGTGTTTGTGTCATGTTTGCAGTACGATACAGAAATTATCATGCATATTTGATAGTGCAAATTTCCCCATGTTGTTTAAATATTGTGCTAAGGAATCTTCTCCTTTTGCCAAAATATGCTAATTAAGCTTTCAAAGAGGTTTTTAATTTTTTTTTTTTTTTTCCCAAGTTTGGGTAACTAGCTGCAGCCAAGTTCATATCAGGATCAATTTATGTATTTATAGAAGAATATATATAGACTGTCAGGTTTTTTTGTTCATCTGCCAAAGAGTTCTTGACTTTAAATAAAAGTATAATAGTTTGTATCTGCAACTGAACGTTTAAATTATGTATAATTACGTACAAACATTAACATATAAACATATCAAAATTAAGGTTGAAAAATTCAGTGCTCATTATTTGAGAATTTTCCCTCTGTGTGGCATCAGGCATGTATATGATAGGCCTTAATTATATGACAACTTTTTTTAATGCATGATTCTTCAGTTTGAGATGGATACTGCTCACTGAATTAAAAAAAAAAAATAAGAAGAGAGGTTATGCCTCTGCATATGCATGATGTTTAAATGTTAATCTGAAGTTTTTGCTGTTGTTTCTTTGTGGGTTTTTTTTGTTTTGTTTTGTTTTTTGGTTGTTTTTTTTGTTGGTTTTTTTTTTTTTTTTTGCATTTTCTTACAGGTTTTTCTAGAGTGATCATTAGGAGACTATCTGAATGTTCATATGAATGAGTTCCCAAACTGCTGAGCTAATAGCATCATCATCACTATAGTGCTGAGAAAGCCAAGGCACAGAGTACGTGGATGGCTGCTAATTTGGGGTGTTCTTCATTTAATCAAAACACAGTTTCAATTAATATAATTTCCAGGTAATTTGAGAGTAGAAATAGTTCAGCCATAGGGGTGCTAGCTGTAACTTTAGAGCCATGTTAATTCAGCCATAGGCTTTTTCATTAACTTGTGCGTACATGCTGTGGTCCTGTCTGCATTATTAGGGCTTTCCTAGTGCAAGATTATTGTGATACTGTATTTGAAATGTTTAACAGTGCTCAGAAGCTTCCGTCAAGAAGACTGCATGCGTATGGGAGATACTGTGCAGTATTTCTGCATTTAGTTTCCAGAGGCTCACACCTGGAACTCAGAAAATGAGGAGCAGTTCGTTAGAAGCCACCAGTTTGATGCAAGAAACTCGCTGCTCCGTGTAAATCCCTGATAACAACAGAAATAGAAATGGGTTATACCCAACAGGGTATGTTTGCTGGAGCCTCCCAGCATCACCCATCCCTCCCCCAGGGCTGTGGCTGCTCTGCCTGGCCTGGGTGCCAGAAGAGGGAGCGCGGAGCCCAGGGGAGCCCCAGCCCGCGCCGCCATCCCCACCGCCGCCTCAGCTCGGAGCAACTGCTGGCACGGACCTGTGGCACTGCTGATGCCACAGAATTGTCAGAAAGCCCAGCTTCTGGCTCTTTATTTTATTTTATTTTTATTTTTTGCTGCTCATGTGAAGCTTGAGGTTCAAAAGCTTATTGCTTTATCATGATGTTCAATAGGAAAACTGCCCAAAAGGCTTATCCCTGATTCAAAGTCTGCTCTCCCACTAAATTTCAAGTTCTCTCTTCAAAGTAAAGGTCTTTTCAAGTACGTTAAGAGGGCTTTTTCTGTACTTGAGTAAAAATGGGAGGTTTTTTCTCCCCCAGTTTCATCCTTACATTCTTGTTGAAAATTTATTTTGAAAACATCAGCTTGAGGCAGACACCTGGCCTGGAAATCTTTGTCCCCAGTAGTTTTTAAGTTTAGAAAGAACAGTATATCTTCAAGTGTTTCTTCTTAGTCTTCAGCTGTGGCTTCTTATAAGGTGTTTTGGAACCTGAAGTCCTATTGAAATTCAATCCTGAAAACATATCCTAGTAGCTATTTGACTCTATTTGCTCTTATAGTCACTATATGCAATGTGATTGCAAAATATCTGTACCCTGGGCTCAAATAGAGGAAGTTGGCTATCCAGTGCCATGCTCAGCTCATTCCAGCATAATGCTAATTACTCAGAATAACATTGCCCAATACGGAATCAGTATATGAAAGGAAGGTAGCAAGTCCTGTACTTGTAATCCAAGTAGTAAAAATATTCCTTACAGTGGTGATTTTGGTGCTGACTTCCTCAAATGGTCTTAGGGCAGTGAGTGGCTGAAGGAAAAATGTTGCATTGGGTGCGCTAACGTGATCTTTGGAAGCATCTGAGCTGTATCCCTTTGCAAGGCAGAGCTATGATCACCGTGTTCGGTCCTAACTGCTGTTATAGGATCACAATCCAAGACTGGAACAGTTTTGTCAGCTAGCTGGATGTCTTGGGAGAATTCCCAAAGGATTACTTGGTTTACTAATATGTCCTCAAGGACTTCTGGTGGCTTCATTGCTAACAAAGGCTTAGCCTGGTAAGCATTGTCTGCTATTACTTTTTTTGTTTGTTTATTTGTTTATTTTTTAAGAAAGATGAATGTTTAGTGAGCACAATGTTAAGAGCTTTTTTTTGTCCTCATTGTGGTACTACTGCCTTCAGTTAGGTGTGAGAATGATAGAAGAGCTTTGCTTTGATTGTCTTTGCCCTGTCCCATCCTCACAAAATGTTAGGGATGCCTCTTGTAGCAATATAAATAGAACAGAAGGCTACTCCATGGTCACATGCCTCCAATAAGAGGGGAAAAAATGCACAAAAAAACCCTCCAAAACAGATCAAAACAAACCCCTATGGTTGCGGGAGAGGAAAGGCCTTCCAGGTCCTTTTATATGATCTTCATAAGCATGGTTACTGTAGAATTGAGAGTTTTATGGTTTAAAGTTAGTAGTAGCGTTCTATAAAAAATTCTTCATTAAGTATTCCACTAGGTATTTGAATGTTATACTGAACATTTGTTATAGTGAAGGGTCACCAAAAGTCTGCTTTTTGGTGCTGTTACGGTCCCAGGAGAGATGCAGGAAGGAAAACTTGGGTTATTTTTGGTCTTGCTGGTTTAAAAGGCAAGTTGCAGTTCCTGGGTGTAGAAGTCAGTGGAGCTGTATGTGTGCCTGCAAATGGTTAAGGCGCCAGCTGGAGGGAAACAGGCACTTTTCAAACCAATAGTTGAAGCAGCTTCATTGTTTTTTGACACCTTTTTGTGGAAAGCAGGGCGAGGCAAGGTTTGCAAATTTTTGAAGGGAAAGTTGAAAAACTGGCAGGAATTTAGATGGCCTTGCAGGCAGTCCAGCAGATCTTTCCCTGCCTTGTGAAGGCAAGGGAAGATCTGCTGGACTGCCTACTGCTTTCGGGTTAATTTGTATTGCCCCAATAAAACTTGCTGATTTTAGATGCGGAGTAGCAGTAATGTTTTAAAACCCACAGCTCTGTAAATGCAAATGAAGTTATGGGAAGTTTTAACATTTGGAAAGGAATTAGTAAATAGGCAGGTGCAGGAGCCGGGGTGTGACGGGGAGAGACCAGTGCAGGCAGCTATCTGGGGTGGCACATTTTGAGTGGAAACTATCAAATGCAGCCCTGAAGCAGCCTTGCCGAGTGTGCTGTTCTTTGTGCTGGTGCCCTCCTCGTATCAGTCAGAGAACAGGAGCCTTTCAAGCCACAGCTTCTGTAGCTTCTTCCAGGACCTGAACTCAAATGCCTGAAAGGGTTTTGTGTCAATGTGTTAAGTCCATTGGAACTGCAGTCCAGGAGTTGCACAGCATTCCCCTGAAAATGTTGGGTCATCTCTCAAAACCAGAGTCCTAGTATTCTGTATAATGTCTTACAGATGATAAAAGTAGTTAGGACTTAAGTGCTGATAAATAGTTCTCTTTATCACTCATGTTCTCTTTTTCACTCATGTCAAAATTAATTGGACAAAGCTGCTGTCAGTTCACTACTCAAAGACAGTAAGTAAAGATACTTGCAAAGAAAATCACCAGTTGAGTTCATATTCTGCAGCGGAGTTGCCAATTAGTTTTTAGTAAGGGTTTGCTATTTTAAAATACTTCACGTGTATCTTGATCTCTAAAGGACCTTCCAGCATTTTTGTGGAGGTGGAGGAAAGGACTAGATTGTTAAGATGAATATAAAATCATTTGTCTGAATACAAGGTAGAGTTTGGATGTATATACATTTAGCATGTTTGATCCCAGAATGTAGCTATCCTAAATATAATACTCTTCCTCATATGCTGTGATCCACCACTTACACAAGGGTATGTGGAGAGGAGATGGGAGCACTGCAAGCAGCTGATACTTACGTTCTTCATTTGTATATCAGTCACTTTTTAAAGTGACTGCAATTTCTACACAGCTTAGCAGTGGTGTTCACATTGTTATATTACTTTAAAAACATTTTATACTTTGCAGTGGTTATTTAACTTAAAGACATGAACAATAAAGTTTTGTTGTTTTAATGTCTGCTTGCCTAATTGTAATGAAAGGAGAAGTATGAGCTATGCAAACAAATTTTATTGAAGTATAAAAAAGAGCTAGCAATTTACACAATCTACAGAAATGACATGTTATTACCACAAACTAGCTACTACAGGAAGTAGCTCTTGAATTGTGTGCCAGATTATGTATTAAATTGAGTATCTGCTTACCCCATAGTATTAATTTGGGACAGAATATTCCATGCACTTCAAGAGCCCCTTATACCTTTGAAGTGGGGAAGGCAAATCTAACACACAACTCATAGCTCTTTTTTTCTGGACAAGTTTTGATGTGAAAACTCAAGTCTCCTAAAAATATGAATTATAATATAATTTAGGAGGCAGTTCTTTCATGGGGTCACATCTTAGTCGTGAACATGTGCACATCCGTATCTCCTCTTGGGTCTTGTGGTGCTGTTTCATTCTAGGAAAAACTGAGATTTTGGGCAAATCCCTGATCCTGAAAACCTGCAGGTAAATAATTTACATAATGATATCACTAACCTAATACAGTCTTTGACTTGCCAGGGTAGTAGCTCATAAATTGGTAGCAGTCTGACTAGCTAGTTTCTGGATGGCAGTAATAGCTTCATCCTGCAGCAGGGTGGCTTTTCACATACTCGGACTTTTTCAGTACTCAAACCAATGGCAAGTTCTGGAACCTCTGCTAGTGGTTAGGTATCAGTAAGTCGTTTGACAACTAGTTTAATATATTAGTTTAAATGGGTGCTTCTCCGAAACAGAAGCATATCATCCGTCTTCGTCTCTGTATTCCTTCCTGTTGGCATTGGCATTCACACAGCTGTACCGCAACCAAGATAAAGATTAATTCAGCTGAAAATGTACAGGACAGAAAAAGTCGCCTTTTAAAGGGACTTGTTACCTAAGAAGATTCATTGTGTGAAGGGCAGTGTCAGAGCAAGAAAAGGTGGGAATAAGCAGCTCAGGGAAGACAGGACTCCCTCTTCCTTTATTCCACCTTCAAAGGCTCCAGCATACATGTGGTTTGGATACCAACAGCAGGACAAAGCTTTGTCACTCCTGTTCACACTGATTAGGGACTTGAAGAAACCTGGAATCAAGGCAGTTAGGTGCTGCTACCAGTTCCTTGTTGCTGTTTAAAAGGATGATGAAGAGAGTTGGTGGGTCTTCTGATAAATCTCTCCTCTGGTTTACCTAGCCCAGTTGCCACAGGTATTTTGAAAGGGGTGCACCTGGCTGAATGGTTAACTGTGCACTCTATTTCTTTTTCAGGGCAGGTGGGGTACAACTGTTATCTTGTGGTATTGACAAGAAAACAGAAATAGAGGACTAACTTTCATTTTACGTGCAGCATGTCTATGTGGGATGGACACAGACAATACAGAAATTAGTTGAAAAAGCATTTTGCCCTGTAACTATTGTATTATATTTTCCTTCTGTTGCCTACTTTCAGTCTGTGTGACACAGAACATTGCACTGCATCCAGAGACCTACAATGTGGAGTTTGCAGGCCTTGGGGATGAAGGGAAGTTGAGACTAAAATATCCATAAAGAGCAATGTTTGCTGGATATTTTCAAGATGGAGATTTGGAAATAAATTTCTGTCCCTCACTCATGAAGAATCCAAGATAGAACCTTTTGGACCATGGCACATCTATATTTAAATTTTCTATACATAAATACTTTTTTTTTTCCCCCCACCTATATTTTTCTGTGTGTAAATTTAAAGATCAGTGCATATATTAAATAAATTCCATATCCAAAGTAGTGCAAATATGGGATATTGCTGGAATGGCTGTGCTTCCTACATGTCTTCATGCAGATGAGAAAGACAAGACACATACCGCAGGCTTCATTTTGGTAAGATTAATGTTTTCAGTCAACATTAAAACTGTATGTTGAATTGCTGAAGTACTGTGTTGTCTCCCCTTGACTTTCCAAACAGCTGCCTTGCTGTAGACCCATTGGTTTTAATACCTGGTAAATCTTGTTCATTTTAGCTTCCTTCCCAGCTTCTACTTCCTCTACCTCCTCTCTGCAGCAATTTGGCACTGGAGCTACAGCACATCAGTCTGGAGATTCATGACTATGGAGGGAAGAATGAAATTTCAATTAATCCCAAATTATAATTTTATCTTACAAGCAGTTAAGTTAAGCAACTGAAAAATAACTACAGACTTTAAAAAGTTGATTTTCAGTTAGAAAACCTCCCCTTTCCCATGTTAGTCATATTAATGCTATGCTATGCTTAGGAAAACGAGGAGAGATTAAGCTCTTTGAACAGCTCACGATGGAAGTTTCACCACTTCAGTGATGGAAAAGGGCTGGGCTGGAGCCCAGAATACTGCAGCAACATCAGCCTCACCACCTCCTCTGTCTTACTTCAACAACTATTCTACAGAGTAACACAAGGGCTCATCATATGTTACAATCCCAGTACAGCCTTGGGAGGCTCCAGGAGGACAAGTCCAAATACCTTTGCATATGTCATAAGAAGAAATGTCATGTGGTTTAGACCTTTGGACAGGTTCAGAGTAGTGAAAGTTAGGTAAGTTCATGCTCTTCAGTGTAAAACCTTTTTTCTCACAAGAAGACATTATAAGAAGTGTATTATGTGAGCTAGAGCAGTGGATATGGAAAGTCAGGAGTGGAAATGACAAAATAGCTGATTTGTCCCTCTTTTATAAAGTAAAAACTTCAGATTTTATCTACAAAGTCCATACTCTTCAAGCCCAGCTGTTGTACTTCTTGCGCAACTGAGAAATACTATATAAAGCACTTGGTGTTATGACAGAATTTCATTAACATGATGGGATTATTAATGTATGAAGTTGTGCACACAGATAACTGAAGGAACATGGTTTAAGAATACAAACACTTCCTGGTAGAGACTCTATTTGTTATCTGCAGGACCTACAGTTCCCGATAATATATGGCATACCGATTGGGTAATCTAAGTGCTACCACAGTAAAAAGAAAAAAAAAAGAAATTATTTCCGTCTGAGGTTAACCATAAAATTAATTTGAAGTGTACTGTAGCACCTAAACTTAAAATGGTTGATACGTTTTAAGAAAAAAAAATCTTAATTTTTAAATGGCTCATCTCATGAACCTGGCTGTGTTTTCCAGTGGCAGAGTGCCATACAGAGCCTGTATTCCTGCTTCTTGCTACAAAGCCCAAATTTGGTATCCTTTAACATTCACAGTATGATATTTGTTGATGAAGTGAACAAGGGGAACATTCTGCACTTGAAAAGCAATCTAGCTTCCAAAGGAATAGTATTTCTAGTCTGTAGGAAGAGGAAAATCTGAGCCCTGAATTAAAAAAATGAGCATTAGGGCTGCATAGTATCCAGCTTATAGGTGAAGAACTTTACATGTACTATTCTGTCCCAAATATTCTTGAAACTTGGCTGTGATGCTTGGAAAAACTGTCTAGCGGTCAATCAGCAGCAGAATCTGCAATTTTAAGTTAGATGACTAATCTACTTGTACAGAGGGATGGGACAATTGCCCTGGAACAGGAACTGCAAAACTCAGGAGTGGGACCGCTTTGTCCAGTGAAAAAATCTTGTGCAAAGGAGGACCTTGGAGCTTTTTCAACAGAGATATTGCTGTCTGCTGATACCTGTTTTAGTTAAGATTTGTGGCCTAGAATGCTATCCCTCGTTGGTGTTTGTGTCCTTTCATTTAAAATATGATGAGGAATCCTCTTCAGGAGGAAGACTTGTCATCCTCCTGCTTCAAATACATTAGCTGGAAAGTTACAGCCTCCACTGAAGAAAAGCCAGATTCTATTTTAAGTGAGAGACCACATCTGTATTCACCTTGTAGGATGTATGCAGGCTCTATTTCTCAAGCTTAGAGACTTTTTCCCCTTATGTGTAGGATATGAGCTAAGGAGCACTCCACACAGGTTTCTCTCAGGGAGAGTGCTGAGGTGGAGTGGCCTGCTGCAGTGAATTTCAGACAGGTAGTGAGTTGTTTTCTGTTTATTAGACTCTCAAGATGTGTATGGGCCTCCTCAAGTCTTCTCCAAAGACAACTCAGAATGACTTATAAAGGCTGTCTCCTATCGTCTCCTGTGCAAACCAGGAGACTTAACTGCCTTAGAAGGTGATGTATTTCTGATAAATGTACAATCCATCATTATTTTAGGACAAGAAGAGATCAGGAACTTGAACAGCAGAATTACAGACTTGGAAGGTTATGAAGACATAATTAAATCCAGAAGCCTATGGCCACATTAAATAGGTGGGAGCTGTGAACTGGCAAAAGCCTTCATCACTGAATCAACAGGAGGCCATTCTCCTAAGAAGTCCTTCCTCAAGGAAGCAGGCCTGATCCTCACTATATCAAGACTTCTTGGTCACGTGAGATTACCAAGCGGGGAGCTCAATGGCAAATGAAATATGGCAACAGGGAGTCATCTCCAGCACTGGTAAAAGCCTACATGAAGTGATGGCAGGCATACTACTCATCTTTGGCACTGATGAGTCTAGGAATACTGTGTGTTTCTCGGACACTGGTGAGTGGATGTGACTCAGTGTGGATAGGACTACTCTGCTCATCTCCATAGCTAGCACCAACAACCTGAGGATGTCCCCTTAGTCTCCTTGTCCACTCCTAGCCTCATTAGGGGTGATGAAAGTAACACCTGTCGCAACAGGCCTTGGCACCACAATGTTTCTAGCCTCCTCACACTTGTATCACATTTCTCCTCAGGACATGTTATGAGCCCTTCGCATCAGGTCCACAGTATTCCTCAGTGCTACACATGTGTTAAAAGAGGCATCTCCCTGAGATTCCCTCTGGCAGGTGATAAAGATATGCAGATCTTGGAGGCCAAGCGAGGTTTCTGCTGTCGGGACAGTAAAAGTGCAACTCCTTATTCTAGGGAACACTGGGTTCCAGACATGTGTCAGCACCAGAAGCATGGATTAAGTGCAAAAAATCCAATGACAATTTCATGACAAAGGTAATTGGTGAGTCCACTAGGGCACGTGTCCTGCTGGAGCTACTACTCAAGAGCAAACTGGCTGGGGGAGTGGAGCTTGAGGGCAGCTTTGGCTGCAACCCTGAGATTGTATAGTTAAAACCCCTGAGATAAATGAGCAAAACAAATAATAAAGTTGCCAGCCTTGACTTTTAGAGAACAAATTTCAGCTTGGTTGTCTTGTTCAGCTGGGCAGGGGACAATTGTCTGCCCTGAGGACTGCTGGTTGATCTTCAGGAGCAGCCTCCTCAAAGCACAGAATTAGTCCATTCCAAATCACAGAAAGATAAGCATATGTACAAGGCCAGTATGGATGAGCAGGACACTCTTGGTGGCTGACCTCAAATACAAAAAAAAAAAAAAAAAAGCAGAAGGCAGAAACAGATCCAGGATTACCTGGATGGAATATAGTCTGCAAGGAGGGAATTAAGAAAGCCAGAGCTCAGCTCGTGTTGCAACAGCAAGGGATGTGAAGTGCAACAAAAAGGGCTTTAGTGAGTATATTTGCAACAAAAAGGCAGCCTATGGAAAATGTGGGCCAAGTAATCTACATGGCAGGGGGACCTACTTACTGACAAAAGGCATGGAAAAAGGTGAGGTGTTCAATGCCTATTCTGCTTTTGATTGTTTTATTTTACTTTTTTATTGGCAACATTTACCCTCAGTCCTGAGGCTAATAGCTGCGTCTGAGAGAGTGAGGCAGTAGACACAGCAGAGAAGGATTGAGCACTTAAATGAGTTGGACCTACACAAGTTCATGGAAACAGGTGGGATGCATCCAAGGGTGCTGAGGAAGCTAGCCCATGTCACTGTGAGTCTGCTGCCCATTGACTTCAACAGGTTATAGTGATTGGGGAGGTCCCTGATGGACAGAAGAAACAGGAAAACCTTAAAGAAGGTTAAGAAAGAGAATCCAAGGAACTACAGGCTAAGTAGTCTAACCTCAGCCTCCTGGAAGATTTTTCCTCCTGGAAACCATTTCTGACCTTATTAAGTGCAAGAAGGTGATTAGAAATAGGCAGCATGAATTTACCAAGGGCAAACTGTCCCGATCAACCTGATTGGTTGATCATTGTAAGAAGACTGGTTCTCTGGAAAGGGAAGAGTAGTGAATATTGCTTACTTTGACTTTAGCAAGGTCCTTGATAGTATCCTACTAGGTCTTTGATAGCACCCTACTAGTCAAAATAGTGAGATATGGACAGGATAAGCATGATCAGGATGATAAAATGGATGAAAAATTGACTGAACTACCAGGCTGAACAGGTTGTGATTGGCAGTAGAAAGTCTATCTGACACCCGGTTGCTAGTGGCAATCCCCCTCAGGGACAGGTTCTGAGGCCAGTGCAGTTTGGTGTCTCCAGTGTTAATGATCTGGACTATGAGAGATAGTGCACCATCAGCAAATTTATGGATGATACCAGCCTTCAGAGGAGTGGTTGATATGCTGGAGGGCAGAGCTGTTATTCAGAGGGACCAGGACAGGCTGGAGGAACGGGTTACCAAGATCCTCACGAAGCTCAGCAAAGACAAGTGAGAAGTGCGGTGGTGGGCATGGAATAACCCCCTATACCTGCATGCACTAGAGCTCAAGTGACTAGAGAGCAGGTTTGCAGAAAGGGACCTGGGCTCCTCATGGACACATTAAGCATGAATTGGAAGTTGGGACAAACAAGGTCAACCTCATCCTGTATTGTATTTGCAAGATGTAACCAGCAGGTCCAGCAGGGAAGTAGTTATTCACCTCTGGCTCTTGTGAGACTGCTTCTTGAGTACTGGTTTTGGCTGCTCAGCACAAGACATTGACATACTGGTCTGAATGCAGCAGACTGTCATGAAGATCACACAGGCTCAAGTACAAGCATATCATGAGAACATAGTGGGGTGAATATAGAGAAAAGATCCAGAGTCTTCTTGGAGGTGTATGGTGATAGGATGAGAGCTAATGGACACAAGTGGCAATACAGGAAATTATGCCGGAAAAAGATGTAAAAAAAGGAAATTATGCCGGAAAAGATGCCGGAAAAGGATGGTCAAATGCTGGAATGGGTTTTCAATAGATGTTGTGGAATCTTGATTCCTGGAGGTATTCAAAACCTGACTGAGCAGCCTGCTTTAGTTGGAGTAGCTTTGAATGGAAAGTTGGACTAGATGTCCTCCAGAGATCACTCCAACCTGTCCATCATTTCCGTTTCTAAACACTCTGCTTAACTTCATCATTAGCAAAACTGTATGAGAATGTGATGTTGCTGCACTCACGGTGTTGTGCAGGGCTGTATGTAGAGCTGTGCATTACAAGAATAATTATATAAAATGAAAAACTGACTTACCTTAGTATCTTTCTGTTAAAAAGTATGCACATTCTAAACATAGCGCTTGGAAGAAAAATGCCATCTATCTCCTTATGACTGTGATCAAATTCTAAACATTTTATAAGAAACAGTATGAACCTCATTTATCTCAGTCAAAATTTAATGTACATGATACATATTTTAATGAAATATATGACTTGTCCATCTTCTGGTATAATAATTCATGATTTTGCAAAATAGATATGGATCTCTGATTTGGCAGCAGCTTCCACAGGTACAGGTAACAGGACAAATACAAGGGAGTGAATAAGCACAACCCTGGTCTTAAAGAAAAACTTCCAGTATATTTTTAACTTTTGGTAACTGGAAAATATTATTTCTATTTTGTCTTAAGTTTAGCTTTTTGTTAGTTTGTTAATGCCTCTGTCTCTGTGACAAAATAGTTAGAATATAAAACTTCTTTTCCTTTCCTCAGTAGTATGTTAACAAATCCACACACTGGCTTATATTTTATTAGAAATATGGGGAAGGGGAAAATGGGATTTGTCAAACGGGGAAAAAAAATATTTATCAGCTTTCAACACTTGGATTAATTTATATCATGCTCTGTAAGAAAAATTATGTAGCTCTTCAGTTTTGTTCTAGAAGAGGTTCTGTGATCCAAAAACTGTAACATCTTCAGCTCATCTAATGAAATTGTCACTGGCATCCTGGTAACACAAATATGCTTCTACAAAAGAAGTTTTAACTAATGAGTCTCTTTTCCTTTAGTTAAGAAAATAATTTCTATTTAAATATCTTTGAAATTTCAAGATCTGCATTTTTTTTAATAAGGTATAGTTTAAAGCCTATGATATAATCTGAAAACTATCAAACATACAATCTCCCTTATGAGCCAGGACTTTGATTACATAAAACTACTTTGTTGGTTCATGGTGAATATTCATAAATGGTATATGTATGGTACTTATATGCACAGTATAAAATACAATTGTAAATAAACTCCCTATACTTATGAGAGATTTTAAAAACACAAATTATTCCTTTCTACCTCCTTTTTGTCTATTTTTAATTAATGCCTGTTTTGGACATATTATCTCAGTAAAATTTCTGTAATGATGATGTCTCTGTAGGATCATCAATAGTGCCTCTACAGTGAGAACCAGAAGATAGTCTATATTAGCTACTAGTTTACTTGATCATGTCCTGGAATATCCCTAGCCTTCAGTCAAAATCATTGAATTTCTCTCCTGTTTTAGACTGGATAGAGGCAGCTGATAGGCCTGGAGTCATAGTCAATGGGGATCTAGTCAGAACCATCGATATTGTTCAGAAAGTGAGTCAACTCATTTTAAAGCAGGCATCTACTTTTAGTCAAATGAGTCACTCTCTAGACTCTATTGATGTAACTATGTCAAGCTGGATGAGACAGATCCCACCTTTCCATTCCCTAGATGTTTCTGCTCACTTGAGGGTGAATTGAAGCACTTCAAACAGACATTTGTGGTGCATTTTGTCTCAGCCTTACTGAATTAGCGGTAAGTCACCAGTCTGGCATTGCCAGCTGCATACGCCGACTCGACTATACATGAACTCTTCTTGGTCCATACGTGAGTCTCTGGTGCATTCAGAATTTAAATGCAATTAAGTTCCTTTGGTGTTCTCACTAAAAACTGACTTTAATAAAAGCCGTATTTACACTTTAGAAGGCTTGTTTTTTGAATAGCTCCAGAACTTTTAAGTTGGCTGACAGACTCTAAAAAATCTTCCAAGTGTTGTACAAACTGTACCAAATCCGTATCAGATACAGATTCTGACTGAACATCATTATATAATGCATGCTAAATTCTGCCTGTGAATTTGTTTGCTGGCATGTGAATGGAGAAAGAGCCACATCTTATTGTTCTGGACCTCCTATCATTATGCTCTTTTTCAGGAACAGAGAGAAACATGTAAAGATTGGCTTGAAGCTGCAAATATGCTTCATATAAAAGAAAGATAAGTCTGGTGGATTAACATGCACAGGAAAGGGGGAAGTGACTCTGAACTTCTAAGCCCTTCAGTTTATTCCATGTTGTTTTCTCCAGACACTGTGCCCCTTTTTTATCCCTGTCCCCCATCTCAACTGGGCCCAGTTCCATGTCTTCCCTAGCAGGTTGCTGGCAGGTAGGGTAAAATGAAAGAATGGATAGCCCAGTGTGGTGGCCAGCCATTTGTTGGTCCTTATAGCAACCACCAGTGCCGTGTTTTATCACAGACAGGGTAGCCCTTAAAGGCTTTACCTTGCAGATTGGAAATGTGTCATAACAAGGCAAAGGAGGTATGAGCAGATATCCTCCACTGACTCGTGTTTGCTTTGCATGAATGAAGAATAAAGAAAGAAATTAGCAGCGGCATGAAATTTAAGGAATTAGTGTTCTATATCTTTTTTTATTACTTATCTCTGAAGTAGGATGACATGTGGATAGGAACTACTCTTCCCTTCTGCAATGTCTCAACAGTCAGGTCATGAAAGGGATGCTTTCACCTCCACTTACTCCAAGGCTGAAATCCTCAAGATAGGTTATTTATTCCCCTGCTCTGCATCCATCCATGTAATTCTGGATGCCCTTTGCCTGGAGGAAGTCACAGCCCTGCTCAAGGTGCAGAGGCTTCCTTAATAGTGTGGGAGGAGAAGTGGGAGTGGATTTCTCAGAAACCTCTGATCAGGAAGCTGCCTGAGCAAGCCAGTGGGGAATGGCTGCATTCCAGGGGAGTTTCCTAATTGCTGTGCCACTGGGGTGTGCTGGGGAGCAGATTTTGGCCAGTGCCAAACAGTGGAGTCTTCAGCTGCCTTTGCCCAAGCACTTGACCGAGGGCTTGTGCTTGAAGGCTGTTTCGTGATTCGGCCCTGCAGGTGAGGCAGGGAGGGAGCTTCCTGTTGTGGGAATCTCCTTCAGGCTTTAGGGGTGAAGTAGCAGCTTTCAAGCTCTGTCAAAATAATGAGGCCAAGATTCCTTGGCTTACGGCAGAAGTTTAGGTTCATAGTAAGTGTTCCAGTACCAACAGGTGTCTTGCCGGAGATGGTGAAGCTCTGCAATGCCTTTGAACCTTCCAAGAACTGGTGCCAAATGACAAAAATGTCTGGGAGCTGCATTGTGCCCAAAATAACAGGTTAAAACAGGTTTTATGCTTGCAGGGGTGTTTTTTCACCATGTGAATTCAATACTCTGGTTTTGCACCTGTGACAAGCTGAAGTGCTATTTGCCTCTTTCCTGGCCCTCAACTAACCGCAGTTTGAAAAATGTTGTACAATGTCCTTAACTTGGGTTTTATAACAAGTAAACAGTACATCCTGTTAACTTGGTGACATTGAATAAAACACAAATACTGATGATTTGTCCCACATTTTGTTCAGTTTTATTATATGCACTCAATATGTATAAAGATTGTTTCGATAAAACTATTTGTGACTGTGAGTTAAGGAAAACTTCATGGGTTTTCTGTCCACAATCTTATCTACTTTAGGAATTTGTCCAATTCCCAGAAATAGATTTGAAACCTAGAAAAAATGGCAGGGGATGTGAGTTTGCATCGTCTTTGCAGACTCTCTGTTTCTATTCTTATGTAATTAGTTTCATGAAGGCAGCAGCTTGCTTACACTAAGTAAATGATTTTGTGGGAAGTACAGAACTGTTTTATGCATAGAAGAAAAGACAAGTGCCAGTGTTTAAAAAGTGAAGTCAAATTCAAATAGGAGAAGTGTCATCAGTTTGAAATAGCGTAACTACCAATAGTATGTCTGTCTTCAAGATGTCAATCATAAATTATTGCAGGTATTACTGAAAGAGAGTCTGTGATATTTGTTAGATGTGAGACCAAAGCAGATAACCTAGCAGCTTCTAGAAACTTTGACTATATGTCCAGCCAAGTGTCTAACTCTTCTGAAACAAGAAAGGAAGGCCACGTTAAGTACTTAATGCTTGATAGTTGATGGTAGGAATAGCCTCCAAAGTTCCCCTATAATCACTAGGAAAAAAGTAGACTCCTTTGAAGAGGTGGTTCATAATAACAAAGATGGCTGCTTGAAGAAGACAGTGTGAATACTCCTTAGTATCAAAGTTTTCAGCAAGTATGACATGTCCTCAATAGACTGAGGCAGTTTCTTAAAGCTAGTGCACTGGTGAAGTTTTATTGACATATTGTTCTTGAAATGTCCAGTATTCAACTTAATCTGAAACACCAGACAAATGCATCTACGAATAGTGACTATATAAAATGTTTTCTGCTGGAGAAGTTTTTCAGATTAATGCAAATTTAAATACCTCTACCCTCTTATTTATTTATGGCTGAAATCCTGGAGTCACAATCATAACTCTTTGCAGTGGAATTGGTATCGTCATTGGTGACATAAGTAGTAGTCCTCCAAGAATGAATAAATAGACTGACCTTGTGTTTCGCATAATGAATATCCTACGTAATTCTTGAGTTACTCCACCTATATATGTTGGAATTTAGTTCTAGAATCACTGTAAGAGTGAAATACATGACACTGTATTGAATGTCAGGATCCAGGTCTCAAAAGTATGGGCCTTTTTATACTAGGAAAATAATAGAGCAGTTAAATGAAGGAGGAGAGAAAAGAAAATAGAAAGGGAGTAGGCATGTTCTCACCTGCATGTCTCATTTAAAATGTTTGTATGTTTTAGTTAAGCAGTATATCAAGACAGTATATAATAAGGCATTGTTTATATAGCTCACAACAGTAGTAAGGAAGCTATTTACTCTGATCTCTTAAAAAAGTCATGCTGTTCATCTCTCCATATCAGCCCGTCCCCAGAAAATAGCATTTGGGCAGTTTCAGCCGTGCACCACAGGCAGAGGTCTCACAGCCACTAAGTTTCTAGAGGTTGTTCAGAGTAGCTGGTGTGGTGTGCTTCTGGTAGGGGCTGTTTCCTCAGAGTCAACAGAACTAGCTGTAAAATCACAGCCTAATCTTGAATCAGACATTAAAAACTGCACCAGCTGTACTTGTGCCAAGCCACCACCTCTTCCTACTTCTTCTTACCCCATGTAGTCCAGCTGCCATCCAGAGGCAGCTTCCCTGCTCTTGTTTTCATGAGTTTGGAAATATGCTCTTATAGGGAAATACACAACACTGAGGGAAAAGGCTTCATATGAGTCTCTCTTTTACTGGACACAAAAAAAATCATATAAATAGTGTGAAGCAATAAAACTTGAATTAGAATTTGTGCCTTCTTAGATGTTCAGTCAATCAGGCTTAAGACACAAATCCAAGAGCAAAAAGTTTCCTTAAATTGATTTTCACTGAACTATGTTTTAATTAATCTGGCTTTCAACTTTGGTTTCCAGCAGGACAATTACTACGCACTAGAATGACAGCTTTGGTATCCTCCTGGGAGATGATCAACTTCATTATTTAAATAATCAGATGAAATCTGGGACTAGCAAATCTTAACTTTGTACTAAATTAGAATACCATGTCCAGTTTTAGTCACCAGACTTGAAGAAAGAAGAGAATCAGCTGGAGACAGTCCAGAGGAGAGAGGCAAGAAAGATCAGAACTGTAGAAATTATAACCTAAAATTAAAAATAGAGTAAATTATGTTAGTTTAGTCTGACACAGAAAAGATAGAGCAAAGACATTATAACACAAGATGTTGCTCCAAGGAGGAAGAGAACAATCTATTTCCCTTGCCTATGTTTGATAGAACAAGAAGTAATGGGCTTAAATTACAGCAAGGAAGATTTATTTTAGAAATTACAGAAAACTTTAATGGTGAGGATAGGGAATAGATTGCTTGGCAAGCTTTGGGAGTTTCCATCTCCACTGGAGATCTGTAAGATCAGAGTGCTTGAATAACTGCTTCCTGCAGGCAGGAGGATGGATTAGGTGTCTTCTAGTCGTCCCTTCTAGTCCTGCTGTATATTTTACTCTAGTAGTAAAACTAGTTTAAAAGATAGGCTTCATGTACTCTCCTTACGCTATCTCATCCTTGTCTTCAGGCAGTGATAAAATCCTTCTGTAGAAAAGAGAGTAAACAATGCTATTACTCCAGTGATCTTGTAATGAAAAATGGAAATACATCTCAGAATAAAGTGCTTTTTGATATACCTTCATTTAGGTAATTGCACAGAAGTACTTGGAAAGTTGGCTGTAATAGGGGAAAAACATATAATATGATAAAATTCATTTGTTTAAAATTACTTTTTCAGCACCTGTTACTGTTGTACTGAATGATACCACCGTAGATCACTCATGTGGGAACTTGAGAAATCAATTGAATAAAATTGCCCTAATTGCGCTCAGAATACCCAATATAGTTTTAGATTTTTGTATTATCATTCCTTCTATTTTAAAGATTTCATTTACCTGGAAATATTAGAAGTAGCATTTTAGTTCTCAAAAAATGTATGTATCATGTGAAATCCATCACAAAACTGAATGGATGAAGTGTAGACATTTCAGAGATGATAACTTTAAAAATCCCTATTACTGGCTTTGTGGTTGAATCCTCCAGAATAAAATGGTTGAGCCAAGGAGGCTGACTGCTGACTCACGATTCCCAAACACACGCTCCAGAGACAGAGTTTTGAATCTATGTATTTTTTAAATTCTGGACAGTCTTTGTTTTTTCACAGTTTGCATTATAACTTGGATGCAGTTTGTTTGCGTTGCCTGTAATATGGCTGGGGCATAGCACTTCTACTGCAGAATGTCACAGAAATCTGACTCGGTTGTTCTGTTTCTTGAATATTTGATTTTTAAATAGTCTGTTCAATTGGGGAAAGTCGTCTTTGAAAAAAAACAGGAGCAGAGAAATTGGTTTAAATTCAGGGTAGCAATGCCCAACCCAAGGCACCTTGCCTGCTACCTGGATCTTCTTTCCCCTGTAGCTGCTTGGACCTCAGGAGGCCTTGGTCCCAAAGAAGGGCACTGCCAGTGGTCAGAGCCAAGCAGGCAGCTGCCCTGGCACCACGGAGCCGTGATAAGCTCAGCTGTGGGTCCTGGCTCCTGGGATACGCTGTCAGTCCTTCCTCGGGTTCCTTAGACATAGACCTGGGGGGAACACTGTACCTACAGGTTCCAGATTGGTGACACATGGACTGAATGTGGCTGCTGGGACACCTCACCTCATCGTAGGCTTACTACAAACCTTCTTCCTCCCTTTAGCTTCCCCCTAAGAGACACAGAGACACACACACGATGGGACCAGGTGTGAACCATGGATACATGTATATGATGTGTAATCCTCTTCTGCCATTGAAATATCTGTGGGGCCTACTTGGTGGGTAAGGCTTAGCAACATTGCCTGAAGCATAGGTAGGACAGATGGGAGACTCTACATGTCCTGCTTGTTGGGAAAAAGGGTTCAGCTGGGGCTGACGGCAAAGTAAATAGGGAACATGTGGTTTAAAAATGCCACCAAGATTTATCATGAGTTTGGGTCAAGTAATATCAGAGTTTAGCTGACACTGTGCAAGGCTGCAACAGTAGAAACATGTGCTTTGAAAGAATGTGGCCACTTATTCAATGAACGGAAAACAGCCAAAATTCTGGAGGCTTCACTAGAGTGTAAATGTTAGACTTGGATACATGTGCTCCTGCAGACATACGTGCCCTGTAGATTTCAGCCCTGTAGAGTTATCTCAAGTCACCTTTAAATTAAATTGGTTAGCTGTTGGAAGCAGTCTCACTTCAGTAAAAGGCAGCTTTGTCCATGGAAGTTATTGGCAAGATGTTTTGCCTTCTCAAAACCGTGGAGCTTCTACTGCTTGAAGTCAATTGCTTACAGCAAGCTCAATAGGACCTTGCCACTGGTATTTTTCAAACTGTGACCCACAGCAAATTACTGGAACATGTTAGAACACTGAGTTTTAACAAGACAAAGATTCATGGTTGTCCATAAAAAATGAGAAATAGTGACCCAACCCACTGGGAATATCTGCACCATTCAGCAATGTGTTGACGTGCTTAAATTCCTTATGGCTCTAACTGTTAAGAACACGTGTTCATATGAAAAACACATTAAAATGCAAACTAGTTTAATAAACAGTCAAACTTTTAACTGAGAAGCTCAAAAGAAAATCGATAGTTTCAAGAAGCAACATTCTTCACAGATTTTTGTTATATTTTTAAAACCATCACCTCTATTCTGGGCATTCACATTCTCTAATGGAGACCAGACACACGTTCAAATTGGTTTTACAGGTACATTTCCTTACATTCAATAGACACAATGGATTTTAAACAGTTTCATAGCAACGGATGGTTCATGATGGCCATTAACCTAGATAAGTGAGTATCAGTTTGTCGCATCCTTAATGGTCCGTAATGGTCTGTGGGTAAAAAATTCTTTCTCTTCATCTGTTCCTAAGAGATGCTTTTTCTTTTGTTTTTGTCTTTTTCGTAGACTTTGTTTTACAAAGCAAGTTCATGTGAATTTTTCATTCAGGAAAAACAATTAATACCCAAAAGCTTTATGGTAAAACTGTTTACCACAAAAAAGATTTATATTTCTCTGGAATGTAGAAGTCATAGTATATCTTAACAGGTAATCAAAACTTTAAAACGTTGAATATATACCTCGACAGCAGCTAAACAGACATTCCTAAATAGCAGAGAGATTTAAATGACTGCTGCTTGCATGTTGGAATTCAGAAAGGCAGTTTCACGTTCTGCTTTAATATTAAATTCCTTTATGCTGCTTGGACACATCATATCGCCTTGACGAGACAAAATACTGTCAGTGCCGTGGCAGAGGAGGAAGGCACTGTGGTATACGATGGATGAAGCTGGCACAAAGCCCTGGGAAGAGCAGACCCCAAGTGCTCCGGGCAGTGCAGAGCTGGGGTGTCAGGATTAGTGCTGGGGTTCTCCGTCCCCCAGAGCCGCCGGTGTCATCGACAGAAGCTCCTAGTGAAGATGCTGGGGGAGGAAAACCGAACATCTCGGAGGAAATTGCACCACCTGTCAGAGCGGCATAAGTTTGGCATAAGTGCCTCACACCCCCCACTCACACAGGCCGCTGTGCCAGCACGGTGTGTACACTGTGGCTCGTGATTTACCTACCATACATGTGTGCCTGCAGCGATGGAGCTGTGTAGGAAGGCTTTTGTAGCACATATGTGGGTTCAATTCCATCCTTGAGACTCTACTAGGGTTTACTATATAGTCACATAAAACTGTGTTTTAAAAATACCTCTTTAATGTACCTTGGATTGAATATATGTGATACGTATTTGCATGAACCTTAATGAGACTTACAAAAGTAACAGGCAAATTTTAAAGAAAATTGGATTAAATTATTTAATTCTCCATACTTAAAGACTTGAAATTTTAATCAAGTCTTGCGTCTGAGACAAATAACTCTTAGACTGGATATTTAAAATAGCTAAAATTTAAAAGCAAATATGTATAATCTCATGTGCATTATCACCAATGTATTTTATAGCAGTAATTCCTAGAGATATGAACATCAAAATGACAGGTTTCAAAAGCCAGCATAGGCCTTTCCCAAACCTCTGGGTTGGATTTTGCTGTGTTTCTGTATTGGGGTGGTATCCTGTGCTGCTGCAAGCCCAGTCATCCCTGTGCAAACTTTGTGAGACACCCGCATTGAACTTTATCGGTGCAGTTCTCGTTCCCAATGGGGCAATGCAATACCAATCCTGGTTTTGCTTGGTATGTAGAACAGGTTCTCTGATATCTGCCTGAAATGCAGTCTTTACAGAACAAAAACATGAAAGAGGTGGTTTGAATTCTGGTTGGTTATTCACTGTGCCCATGGTCACAATGCCTCCCCACCTCAGGAGTATTCAGGACTTCATACATTTTATAAAGTTTGTGGATTTCCAAGTTTCCTTCAGCTTGGTGTTTCTTTCCCATCTGGTTCCCAGAGTTCTGGGGGACTTTCTGTTAGACTGAACAGATCATTTTTGGGTGGTGGAACTGGTAAGTCCCAGACCCTTTCAGGTAGTTCCTACCACCCTTTTAAGCTCCTTCTCCCACAGGATTAATCTCATGGATATTTCACATCAGGTATCTCTCAGACATAGGTTTGTCTGCTTGTCTGGAAATATGTGTATGTGTGGCCATGTGTGGATGGGGTTAATTAGTTTTTTCTCTCTTCTGCTTACTGGTCACCATCCATACTTGTTCATACCACACAGCATGTTTTGATAGCAGCCATCGTGTACATGAAAATGACCTGGGCTTTCAAGAAGCCCACCTCTACTAAACATTTTGTTGGTTATTGTGAGGTAGAGAGATTGTCTTGGCCTAGAAGAAGGTATTTGTATTTGTTAATTGGAAAGAAGACAATAAAACCTTTTGAAAGTTAACTTGTTTGATTTATATGTCTATAGATGGTCATAAGAATGCTTTGGTGATAAACAGCAAGAAACTTTTAATAAGACTTTTTTAAGTTAGGCAATTTTGACTACAATTTTAATAACAGTGAAGTAATCGTAATTCTAAAATCATCTAATAAGTTTGTTGTGACCTTAAGACATTACTAGTGTAGAATTATGTAGGCATAAATGAATTTATGTTTGACTAATGAAATAAGATATTCTGGAAGTGCTATGGAATACACAAGTATAGAAGCTAAACAGTTTGAGTATCAGTATGCTTAAGAAATAATACTTCAGACCTTTTCCCAACATGACACATTTACTTTCTGTGGATCAGGTTGTCCTGTCAGGGTAAAGAAGCTGTGTCTGTAGTGGGGATAAGAAACCTCTGGCAATGCTTTTCTTTCAGGCTGCTTCTGGAGTTACTTTTATTAATAGTATGGATAGTCTCATGTGATACTAGCAAAGGTACTAAGTGTCCGTTAAACTTAATCTAATCTCAGTTGAATCTGGTGGTCAAAAGTCTTTAATGTCTCTAAGACTTCCACTCTTCTGCTACATTTGGTTGAAATTGTCCAAAAAATTGAAAAATTACCAGGAAAAATGAGGTAATAGTCGAGTGACAGGATAATGAGCCTGCAGAGACCTCATTTCCTTAGGACATTATACAACAAAGTGAACAGTCCGCTGCATGGGGGCATCTTTAGTATTTAGCTGTATAGATGTTATATTTCAGTTAATCTTACTGCCAGTTTGTGGAGAAAAAAGAAAGTTTACTTAACAACAACAACAAAAAGCTAATGAGTCTTCATCACGCTTGGCTTTTTCCTTGGAAAACATGTAAGAGTTAAACCGAATATATTCTACCTCAAGTTAGCTGGAGTTAGCATTTCTGATCAGAACATCCAGTTCTTTCTTCTCTCTTTCCTTTTAAAATTATGTTTTTATTTCAACCGCTTTCTACCAGCAGGCAAAGCTGCTGTTACACTCTACCCAGCTGTGAAATCAATATGATTTTCATTACAAAGATAACAGAAACTCTCTTAGAAAGACTGTGAATTGCCAAAGGTCAAATAACAGTCAGTGGCAGAGCTTAGAATTTAGATGTCCTAATTAAAAAATCTCGCGGTATAAATATATTAATGAAATGCACCCTGAGAAATGTTTGCATTTAAGATGGCAACTATTTTAAACTATTACATTGTTTCTTTAATTACTGTAGTTCATGGAAGTCACATCAAAATGTGATTAATTCTTTCTCTGGTTTGTGACCGTTTCTTATGAAATAAGTATTAGCCCTTTTTTAAAAAAAAAAAAAAAAATCACTATTATTTGAGTGTGATTAGATGAGAAAGTATAACAGTCACAGAAGAGAGAACCTATCTAGTAAGATTTCTGTCATATCAGACTCTAAAAATTAGACATAACCCGAATGAATGGGTGCATCAGTTATTTCTGTGATGGATGGCTTCATTAACAACAAGAGGAAGTGCACAGTCAAACTGAAAGCAGCACTCGAGTCTTTCAGCCAGAGCAGCCAGTTCTGCTTAAACTAAAGTCAGCATTGTAAAATAAATGTTACTACTCTTCCTAAGTTCATCCTTGATCTCTTCTTATTAAACCTTAATTTTTCCAGCAGTAAAGTTAAATCTGACTTACCATGGATGAAAATAACAGGAAATTGATTATTTTGTTACTTGTATTTGTTTGAGATAACTCTCTCCTGGATCTCTATTTTTATTTAAATTCTGTCTTTTCCACCCCATATGCTAAAACAGTAAACTCGCATTGCCAAATGTTGTGGATTTTAATAGAAAAAGTTCTTCAGCTTGCAGCTGAAGGGTTTTTATGTTATTGTGCTCCCTCTGCTGGATAGTGCCTATTAATTTTCTGTTCCCTGAGCTGTACTAATATCCGTGTTCTATGAATCACACTGCCTTCCTGAAAGAGGTCTAAAAATTGAGAATGCCTCATTTTTGTCTTGGGTGAGGTGGACTGTGACTGTTGTAGGCCACGAAAAATCCTGTTGTCTGACAGCTAAGAGCAATCAAAAGCGTTTGGTGGACATTTGAAGAACAATTATTTACTATGTCTTGAACAAAACCAGATGGACACTAAATAACCTTCTTTTATTTGTATAACTTAGAGAGGATGATGTTGATTCTCATCCTCTGGTAAGTACAAGAGTATCCTCAGATGTCCCCCTAATGTTGTTAGTGTCTCAGTCTGAGTGGTGTGGTTCTCATAACTGGCTTCATTCTTTGTTGAACCTTACAGAGTTGCTGCTGGGCCAGCATTTGTTCTTCGGAGAAGCAAATACGCTCCCATGCTCGGTGGCAGCCCCACGGCCAGGCAGGTGATGTCTCCGTCCTTTCCCATCTCCACTGCAGCGAGGCGTAAAGGAGGAAGAACAATACACCGGTTCTGCTTCTATATGTTATTTCAGTCTTTGTGGCCTTTGACTTCATGAGCTGTTCTGGGCTTGCTCTCATGCTCACCTTTCTCCCCCTGCTGTCACACAGTGAACTGCAGCTGCTCCCATCCCACAGCTCTCTCTTGGGTGGCCCTGGAGCCTCCTGACCCAATGGGATCCCCAGGCCCCCCAGTGGGGCACTGCCTGGACCAGGCAGCCCCTGTATCCTGCAGCCTCCCAGCTGTTGTCTCCGTGCTGGCTGGCCCAACTGGTTCTGCGGAAGGGGGATTGAAACTCAACGTCCAGTTCAGTTGCAGGTGATTTGCTCATCTGAGCTGCTTCTTCCCAGATCTTGTGGATTTTCCGGGGATCCTGGGTACCTTTGCAGTTTCTTTCAAATTTAATGCGATGTTATAAATGCCGCTGCATATTAGTGACGGTAAACTGGGAGTTATTTTTCAATTTGGCTTGGCTGCATTTACAGCATTCCCATATTTTGATGTGTGTCAGACTAGTAGCATATTCCTGAAAATAATTTTTTTAAAAAAAAAAACAATTGTGGGGGGCAATAACTTATTTTATAAAAACAGTAACTCATTGACTTCTGTTTTAACTAGGATACACATTTGGGAAAAGGTTTTATGGGCAATTTCTAGTTGTTTGGTTTTTTTTTTTTTCTGCAGTCAGTTTTAAATTTCAATCTCTAGATATATAAAAAAACTACTTTTACATGCATGCACACTTTATTTTCCAAATAAGTTGGGTTTTTTAAACCATTTCTAAAATAAGAAAGTGGTTAAAAAAGTAAAGATCCAGTTCCTAAACCCTTCAGTTCTTCCTGCTCAGACCAAAAGGCAGACATTGAATACATTTTGCTTTTGCTAAAATAATAAAAGCATGTGCTGTTGAACAAATATTCTACCTTAATTTAGTTGGGCCTAAACAAAATCAGCATCGTCATTTGCAGGACAGCTCGTCCCAGGATGAATCCCCTCCGTCGAACCAAGTCGGGGTGATGATGGGTCTGCTGACGGTGGGGCTGGGCTGGGGTGGCTGGGAAGCACCTCTGCAGATGGGACCATTTGTGGACGAGCTTCCAGGATCAGATTGAAAATCATTTGCCAGAGATGCCTGTTGAGTTATAGCAACTAAGCACTTGACAGTGCTTGTCTCAGCAAGAGCACATACCGTATGCTTTGGGGACGTTCCTGAGTAGAGTATTATCCTTCTGGCACCCCAGTGAACTCATTAATATTCCCGTTAGCCCCTTTGGTGGGACTAATCCAGCAGCTCCTGAAGTCGGTGAGGAGGTTCAAGTTGTCTTTATGATGCTTTGAATAAAACCTTAGATGAAGTTTGCGTAATTTAAGTCACACTGGCGGAATTATTTTCCAAAGTTATAAATGTTCATTTATTTGCCAGTTTCTTTATTCCTAACTACCTGCTAACTCTACCTAATGAATACCAGTGGTGTGAAATGGAAAAAGAAACACGTTTTTGTAGCAGGATTTGAATTTGTATACATTACTGCTATTTTCCCAAATTTTTCCAGAGGAGGACTGGAATAAGCTTGCATCGACATTCCATATAATACTAATTCAAATGCCAATGTATATGTTGATTGTGTCTTTTCTCCAAATATGTGATCTGTTCATGGGAAAAACTGTAGAAATGTTAAAGCTGATGTGGAGAAAGGAAGTGCCGGATTAAGCTATTGTAGTTCTCATTCAATTCTGGTCATTCTTTATTGCTTTCAGGTCACACAACAAATTTAATAGAAAAATCATCTTTTGCAAATAGCTTATTATATGTAAGAGAATAAGAACTGGGCTCTGCCAGAAAGAAATCCCTGTCAGATCCCAATATTTTTCCAGACCCTGTTTCTTTATATGCTGGAAAAATTTCTGTCCACTCACCATTCGTTTTAACATCAGATCTTAATTTTTCTTTTGGAAAAAAAAATAATAGGATGTATGGGGAGTGAGGAAGAATGAAGCTACAAACTAAACAGACAAAAGATACTATTTCAAATGAATATACTTATGGTAGTGGGAGGGAAACAGACAAAACAAGAAGACAAGACTGGAGAGGATCTCCTCTGGGTTCCACTGATGTGGTAACAGCTGTTATTACAGTATCTGGCTTTTTGAATTAAATATTGATAGAAATAAATGAATAAAAGACTGAGTAAATGGAAATGTGTGTTCTGCCTTCCTAAAGCTCTTTTTCAGCATCTAGAGTACCAGAATCAACACCCTTTTATACAATTAATAGTATTAAATAACAGCATCAGATGACAGGAAATAAGAAAGTTCCTATGGCAACTAAAAATAAGCACAGGAGGAAAAAAGCATCAAATGCTGTCAGCAGACAGCGTAAAAGGCGACTGTATGTAGATAACAGAACAAGAGCATACACAGAAATCTTGTAAACCTATGCATTTCAATAGCTTTTACTGGTAGGTTTTTTTGGTTTGTTTTGCTTTGTTTTGTTTTTCTCAAAATGGAAATATGATACCTTAGTTACAGCATCTACTTAATATCTCAAACTGTTGTGCTGAGACTGGCTCCTGGTTTATGGCCTGTGAAAGGCAGGGACAGATTCCCTCTGCTTCAGGAGGGCAGATGTGTCCCCCTTGGGTTCGTATGCTGTTTGGAAAGCCTTTGGGTGCCTCCAATCTCATTCAAGTCTCCCGCTTTCTCTCAAGGTTACTTTTTTGGTCCCTGCGTACAAAATGTTGAATGAGAAAAGTTTTTGATAGAAGCAGAAGTGCAGAATGTTTGGTAGAACTATAACTCATGGAAGATAGGGCTGTATGTGTCATGTAGGGGCTACTTACCTGTGCAACTGTGCTTGTTTAAAGTTTTACTGAGTTTAAGGAGGTGTAGATGATAAAATCCCTAGTGGAGGGGAATCGTGAGTGTGCAGCTGCACCGCTGAGGCTACAGCTGGGCCAGTGTGAGCTGCTCCTTTCATCTCAGTGGGAGAACTAGTTTTAAGACAATTTAACTCTTGAAATTCCTGGGTTATCTGCTTTTCCTACCTATCTGATCTTCCTACCTTCACCTCTCTCATAAAAAGCAAAACCAAGCCCCCCCTTCTTCCCTTATCAGACCTGCACAGGGTGGGGAGAGCTGCACTGTTCACCCTTCATTGTCCATGCTCTGAAGATGTTCTTGCCCCTGGAGACCCACCCAGGCTCCCCCATCTGATGCACAGACACTGCTGTTTTCACAGTAAAACGCTTCTGCTGAGCAACACTGCATCTCCATGCAGGACTGTGCGGTGCTTACCAGGGGAGACAAACCCACTGTCAGTGTCTTGGCCAGCTCAGGAAACTTGGTTTCTGAGTGGGAGAACATTCAGACCTGCAGACAGCAATGGGATTGTATTCCTCTCCTGTTAATTCTGTCCTATTAAGTGATAAAAATGAGTTTATTAATGTTAACTCTGACATTATGAGGTGATGTGGGAGAATGGCAAAGCAAGAGCAAAAGCAAAAGCTTGGAGAAATGCGGTCAGACTGCCCTGATGCCAGTAAGGGCTTTTATCTTTACTCAGGACTTTCGTAATTTCTGATTTTTTATGTGCCTCTGCTGATAAGTGACACATAAATGCACCACTCCAGTTGTAGAAGGCAACCCCATTGTTCCAAGGACAACTTCATTTCAGTCTTAATATTACATAACCGAGAGGACGTCCTGGGGCAAGAAACCTGCTCCTCAGCTATGGTGGGCAACCATTCCATATAGCTGCATCCATAAAATTAATTTGGATATGTTCTTATATACATATGTATATATATATCTCCTTCCCACTCCTGTTGTGCCATGTTTATATGATACTCTATCGCAGATGTAACCCATCATTATGTGACTCAGGCTGCAAGTCAATACATGTAACCACAGGCATGTGGAGTACGAATAGATAACAGCCACTGATACTATTCTAGCTTACTCTGCAGTTTGGGTATGTACAGGCTGTTGAGAGCAACACCGTGCCCCTGTGTGGACTGTACTTGCACTGCCTGCAAGTGAGCACATGCACAGCTACAGAGAAATCAGGTAGTCCACAGCAAAATATCAGAAACTAGGGGATAGAGTCACTCAAAAGGAACCACATTCTCGAACTGGCTGACAAGAACAAACATAAACAGGTTATATTTTGCTCTGACCTAATTAGCACAGCAAAGAAATTAGCTGTCTTCTGATTGAGTAAAGGTGTATAGTACACATAAGTACTCCAGCAAACAAAATGCTTCTGAAATAATCTGAACCAGGATGTCGCTGTAGAGGGAAATTGCACATTATATTGTAACAGAAATTCAGGGGGTGGCAGCTGAGTGTTGGCGATTACCTCTGGAACCAAACAAACTCATTCTCATTCATGCCGCGGCTACCGGTGCTGAGCTGCCTGTGTCCCTGGGAGCCGTGGGTGCTGCGTTAGGGAACATTTGGTCTCTGAGCCGCGAGTTCCCGGCAGGTACAACTTGGAGCAGGAGGCAAAGCAGATGGCACAACTCGTTCTGTCCTTCCCTCTGTCCGTGAGCACCCTGTGCTCTTCAGCTGCTAGAGGAACGTATTGACCACTTCTCCAGCGCTGCTACAGAGCTGGATAATTACAGTGATTACAATGATTAGATTACAATGCAGTTTTTCCTACTCTGCTTGTGAAATGCTGCAGCTCATCCCGCCTTTTATTCATGGCAGGTGGCAGATTTGCAGCCTGTGTGAATGGGTGCTGCAGGAGTAATCCTCTTTTTTTTCCGTCCACAGCCAGGATATATTCTTCACCTTGTGTGAACTATTGGAGCAGTAAAATAGACAGCACATCTACTTTGTACGAGTCAGACTTGACATTTAATTTACCCTCTCATATTCAATAACTGATAAGCGAGTTGAGGAAAACAACCATCAACAACAAGCAAACAAAGTGTCAGTGACCTCATAATTTTTGTTTATTGGGTGAACAAATATTCTTATTTTGTTGAAGAATCTTAAGTATTAAGAAAGAAATAGGAGGAAGTATACGGTTTGCTTGTACTAAATAAGCTCTAAAGAAGACAGTAGGATTAAAAGTTTGAGGTTTTTTATTTTTAAATACATTTTTTTACAGTGGAAATTGTCAATGTATCTCTTTAAAAATGAGTTTAGTTGTAACACAGAATGAGCTAAGGCATTGTACCTAGCATCTGTAAGACCTGTGCTAAAGAGTGCTTTTGGTGGCTCAGAACATGACTGCTGAAATGCTGACTGCTCAAAATGCCAAAATTTATGGAGGTTTAGATTTTTAAAATATCTGCAAAGCACAAATCCCAGTTTTTATCTGAAAAATGTGCTTCAAATAATGAAAACGCTCAAAGAATTTTGGAAGTCTCGTTTGCAGAAGGGATAAATGAAAGGTCATTCTTCTCTCCTGTGACATTTGTCATCTTTTTCTCTAATAAAGTCCAGCTCCATTGAACCTGGTGAAGGTTTGGACAAAAGTATTTGACTTACCTACGCTGATGCAAAAATGTCTCCTCTAGCAACAGTGACAACTTTTTCATCAAGTGTGACTCAGATTAATTGATCCAACACCAGCTACCAGGTAGACCCAGAAGCTGAAAGGGAGCCCATGTTGATTGTCACTATTTCAGCAAAGTCAGTTGTTGAAGCTGTATGTCTGGTGTAGAACAGAGGAGGCAGAGACACTCATACAAAGTCTGAAACTCAGGTAACTCCTGCTGATCAAGTATGTGAACAAACTCCTAAAAGAAAAACACTTTTCAGCTGGAGTGAAGAAGTGAAAATGGGAAAAAAGAAAGAGAAAACGGAAATGATTTTGCAATATTAATCTGTAGTGTAATGGATTTTTCCTTTATAGAGTAACTAGTGTTCTACTAAGAACTTTATGATATCTTCTGCTTTGTGGATCACTTGCGGATTATGATCGACAATTCTCTTTCCTTCGTTGATCAATATTTCAATAAGTGTGTACATAATAGAGTTGAATTTTTTTTTTTTTTGTGAATAGTATTCTTGGAATAAAACACTTTAAAATGGCTTTGTAAGCACTCAGAAGGAAAACTTCAGAAACCAAATAAAATTGTGCCGTGTAGATACAATAAGTCAGCCTATCTCTGTATGGGAGATCTCTCAGACATGGAAGGAAAATCTGAAATTGCTGGGTCAAATGTTCTATTGGCATAGCTGTCCTATTCTTTTCTCATTAAAAACAAATGTAAAATTTCACATGAAGCTGTTTCTCAGCTAATTTAGAACAGGCTCTTTCATGTGCTTGTTCCTAAGGGATGCAAGACATTCTTAGCTACTATTGAAATGAAAGATGAAATTGTGTAGTACCTTGCAGGACTGGGCCACCAGTAATCAAGGCTGACTGCATGTTCTTGGGACCTCAGGCAATGCAGTAATGCCATCTAGTCAGTGACCTGCTATACTTAATAAGTATAGCCATCTCACTGGAAACACATTGCATATGTTTAACCTGAAAATAATAAGAAATATTTTATTGTATTAGTAAATTAAAAACATTCATTCATTGCACCTTTGAAACTGAGAGTACATTTCTTTTTGCTTTGAGTGTGTAGGGTTTTTTCCCTGTTCGGTTCATTTCTGTTTCTTCAGCGAGTGAAATTTGGAAGAGGAAGATAAATATATGACTGATGCATTAAAATCAATCAAGATAGCAAATTTAATATAAAAAATTCTTCGGATATTCTGGAAAAAAGTCTAAGTAATGGCAAAATGCAGTGTGATGGTTAGTACTCATTTGCTATATTACAGTCAGAAATGCTCTGTAGCTTAATTTTCCTTGTGATTACAAATGGCTCTTAACTTTACTGTCAAGTCCAAATTATACCACAGCCTTTGAGATAACCAGGTTATCTTGCACATGCAGCTTAGAACGCGTGTGGCAGAAGGGTAGATGACATACGTAAGCCCAGCACCATGAATAAATATCATTCACATGGCACAGAACATACTTGTTGTTTTGCACTAATGTAGGGTAAGGAAAAAATTCAAAAAAGTCTAGCATAACCATTTAAAGTCTTTTTATTGTAAGCCACAGGATTAATTTATTAGGTGTGCGCTCCAAATCCCTGTTCCAAGTTGAGGCTTTTCAAGAGTAGGCATGCAGGAACACATAGTGCCTGGGAATCTCCCAGTCACAAAGGACACAAGACAGAGGGGAAGCTGCCAGAAACCTTCGTTTTGTGGAAGGCTGTGGTGGTAAGAAGGATGAAAACCTTCAGGAGTTGTATCCATAATCAACTTCTGATGGTCTGAGCTGAGGAACAGGGACTCCAAGGGTGCCATCTTGCCCAGTTAGAGGCATGAACTGGAAGAGAGGAGTTAGGAAACCTTCAGCAGAGCAATCTGGTCCCTCAGACAGGACAGGTCTCTTGGGCTACCCCTGCACTGCTAAACCAAGCAAGACCAGAGAGGCTTCTCAGCGCTTTGGCCTCCAGGTACACACTGCCCATGTCCACCCTACGCGGCCCTTGGCCCAGATGCACCTTGGCATCCCCGTGACCCTGCCACAGGGCTGGTTTGCATTGGTGAGGTGGAAGTGATGCTGTTGCAGTGGTGTGAAGCTGAAGATACGCCTTGGGTTCCCCAGGCCATGGCGTGGGGCAGGCGGGGATGCCCGGGAGCGCACAGTCTGCTGGGACAGCGGTGGGGGCGGTGTTGGGTGCGGCAGGGCTGGGGGACATTGGAAAAATTAAATACTATGGGGGATCTCCAGCCTGGTACCTTGGCCCTCTTATTTACCAGGCGAGACACTCTAAACCAAAGTGACTGCCTCGGATAAAGGTTTAGCCTGACCCTATTTTAGCTGTCACACTGTGTTCATGGAAAACCTGCTGTTGAAGAGGACTGCTTTGTAAAATTGCATCAAAGAGGGATTTTTGCTGTTTGTCATTGGATTGTATTTCAGTGCTAAATCACATCAAGCCCAGAAAGATGTCAGGAAAAAATGGAAAACCTGTTGCTGCTGTCATCCTGAGTTTTGTTTACGTTTCTTTACATTAAAGCTCTGATTTCTGTAGGAGTTTTGAGGTTGATCTTGTTCTTGCCTCTACTAGGTTTGAAGAATATATTGTTAGGTAGTAAATCAGGTCTCTGTGTTGCCTGTATTATGTTTACATATTGTAAAATCATATGGTCTAAGTGATGCTCCTAGGAAAGCATATCAGCACTTAAAGCCATAAGTTTATAATTTTCAGCCATCCTGCATTTAGTTATTATTTGCAAATGTTAACATTATGTATTACAAAATGTTAAAAAAACCACAAAGCTTTGAAAGTCAAGCAGTAAAACATAATTATGTTGGTTTGGTGGGTTTGGTTTTTTTTGGTTTGGTGGGTTTGGTTTTTTTTGGTTTGGTTTGTTTTTTTGACTTTTTTTTGGTTGGTTGTTTTTCTCCTGTCTTTAATCTGTGCAATATTAACAAGCTTCCTTTGGGTTTGTGCATTATGATCAGTCTTTAATTAAGAGAACACATATTGGTTTTTTGTCCTTGCTGACAGGCTTCTTCTACTGAAACTTTTTAGTCAGACACCTGACATGGAAACATGCTCTGTATAGATGGCCCATTAATGAACTCAGTATTTGATTTTAGCCTTGTGTTCACTGAGCATCCAATGCCTTATTCATTTCACATTGTGCAAACCTGCTGTAACACAGAATTATTTGTTTCCTTATGACCATTTCTTTCATGTTCATCATTAGTGTACCCAGCTGTTTCGCAAGCAGTAATGAACTTATTGCCATACTCCTTTGCTGCAATGAAGAGTGTTATTAGTTCCATTTTTCAGATAATAAGCTGAAGCCTGTAAATAATAACTTTACAAATTTTGGAAATTGAGTAAGAAAACAATAGACAGCTGTTCCTCAGACTTCATTTGTTCGCAGTACAGCCTTCCCCGATGTCAGAAGCGGGTGTGAGAGCCCAGTGCTCCTGCAGGGCAGATGCAGCCTCCTGCTCCAGGTGGGCACACAGCTGAGGGGCCACCCATGGCTATGGAGGGATGGCTTTCGGTGAACGGTTTTGTGAGGTTAGCTGGGTAAAAGGGCTTGAAAGGAGACCGATACCTTTCCCTTTGCCACCGCGGGGAGCAATCCCATCTATGCAGCCACCTTGTGTTATCTCCACCTTGGTTTCGTGTCTGGCTCCTGGACCAGCGCACCTGGGAATTGCAGGGAAAGTCTTGTCTTAGCCTCCTTTATCCTTTGGTCAGAAATAAAATAGGCTTAGCATGGACAGAATCCTTGGAAGTGCTATTTATCAGCTGCTACTAAACATATGCAATCAGATTTTTTCTCAATTATTTATAACTTGGCAGTGTTTGAGCATTATACCCCTCCACAGACATAGATGCACAACAAAAGGCTTATCCATCACACAAAGACTATTCAATGCCAAATTTCACTTCCTTGCCTCAAGTCATCATACTGCCAGAAATTATTGACAAAACTGTTGTAGTAATCACTGGTAAATAGTACAATTGGCAAATAATGTATTTTCTGCTGACTTTATTATTGGAAACAACTGGACAATATATGCTGACACTCTTTTGGAAAACAGACATGGGAAATTTCAGCCCCAACAGTTAAATTCTGGAAGAGCTTTGAACGACTGAAATGAAGGGTTTCTAATAGGAAGAGTTTGGCAGCATTAACTGCAAAGAGCCTTAGCCATTTATTCTGCAGTTGCTCTTCTCAACTTGTGAGTTGCAAATCACCTCCACCTCTGCTCCTCCCCAGAGTCACAGTCCCTGGTAAGACACACTATATGAGACATGGAGGTAGAGAGGCTGAGTATCTTTAGACTAGAGTATTTGTATGAAGACTGCACTGCTCAAAGCATATATGGAAGTATATGAGGATAAAATAAAAGGTAGGAATTAGTTTTATGTACAAGGTACACAATGCATGTAATGATTTTTTTTTCACTTAAGTCGTCTCTCTGGAATGAGTAGGACTAGTGCTATCTGTTATTCACATAGCTGGTAACTTCCAGTTGTTAAATCAGTGCAAGGTATTTACAGTAACAGTTTTGGTTTTAGTTATATGAATTTGATGTGAGAAAGATGCAGACTGTAATATCATATTAACATGAGTCCTGTCCACAAATGAAAAAATCCATATGTACTCATTAGGGTAAGTAAGTTATAGAGACAGTACAGGGGGAGTGTTGTGTGATTATGGTACAAATGCTGTTTCTTTGTGTTTGCTCAAGAAATCCCAAGTGCAGCAATAACATAACTTATTTTATAAGCTTATAATTCTGGTAGCATGTGCTTAAAAAAAAAAGCTAAAGGGCCTCGTCTTTGCGGCGTTTCTTCACCTTCAGGTAAAGACAAGACTTTGTACAATCTGTGCAGGAACTCTTGCATGGGGTTAAAATGTGTGTATTTTTACATCTTTGGGAATTGTCAGTCATTTTGTACCTGTTTATTTCACAGTCAGATTCCGATTACAACCTGCTGCTATGAAACCTGTCCATAAAAGCTGGAAAATACAGCGTGGAAGACATTATTATATGCAGAGGTATCATTAGAATAGTTGGTGTGTGTATTTGGGAGGGGGTGAAGAAGACCAGCAGCAAGGAGGTCTTTCTTATTTCACTTGCTACATATGACCTGGTGAACTTCTTGTGAGTGGGAAGATCTTGCCAGCACATTGCAGAAAACAGGTTTTTACCATAAGCACATTCATCACCGACTGCACGTGTCAGGAGGAAATAAAAGACATTCTTATGATCGATAATACAGAATTGGTTTGACATGACAAAGCTATAAGAGTCAAGGACCCAAAGCATGTTTTACCAATGTGGTGGTAAAATTATTAATATTTAAGACTTGAAAGGTCTGACTAAGAAGTTTATCCTAACTAAAATAACAGTCTTTTTGACTACGAGCTAGCAGTCTGTGTTTTTTTCCCCCTCCCCACTGCTGACTGAAGGCAATACAGGGTGGGCCTCATAATACGGGCTCCACCATGAGCCATCCCTCCACATCCTCACCTTATTTACTGGGTGAGTCTTTCTTAGAGCTGTGGCAGCTACCAAGCTACTGAAGGAGTCCGTCCCTGCTGGAGACCTGGCTTTGTTAACATCAAAAGTATTGATTTTCCTCACTTTTTTTTTTTTCTTTTTTTTTCTGACACAGTCTATAGGCTGTGTCTCCGCAATCACTTGGCAGAGCACGGGGGAGCAGAGAGGGTGATGCTGTCCAAATGTTTCCTCTCTGTGATCATGGTTAATAAAGCTCCCATCTGACCTGTCCTAAATTGTACCTGTGTTATTACACACTTGGATTCCCCAGATCTCTGACACCAACCTGCAGCCTCAGAATTACATGGTAATAAGGTTCTTATTACAGCATACAAGAAAGTCACTTACATATGAAAAGTCTACCTTTTTTTTTTTTTTCTCTTCTCTTCGGTTTTAAAACTTTTAGAGGACTTTGCACTGCATTTCAGTAATGTTTGTCTTCAAGGATTCAAGCACCTTTTTTAGCCTAAAGGAACAACTTTTAAAGAGACCTGTTTTTCTTAGCAAGACCATGTCCACTCTGAACAGAAACATATCACTTGGAATTTATAATGTAATATTGTTTCTCTGAGTCATCATGATTAATCCACATTAGTTTATTATCACTTACGTTCAGCCTCAACACATTATCTAAATTATGTTGGGTAGCTTGTATATCTGAACATTGAACTCTTATAAATGGTAGCTGCTACTCTGATTTAGAACCTGAATGGGCAAAATGGTCTTTATAATGAGTATTTGTTTATTAAAAGTGATAAAATCTAAGGCAAGTCATAAAGCAAGATCGGGACAATAGGAACACACAATGAAAGACTGTGAGAAGCTAATATATTTCACTTTGTATTGGATCACCCACAACTGTACTGAATGAGTTCTACCTCGATGTGAATTACCTTGCTAACACCACGTCCAGGGTGGCAGAAGGAGTCCAAAGGGGCCAAACATCTGCTTTTGGAGGGCCGTGGAATGCTCACCTGCTCTGATGGTCCCACTGCCTTCCCAAAACCCCAGGGCCTGAGGTGCCAGCAAGTCAACAATGAAGCTGGTGAGGGGTCTGGAGCACAAGACTTAGGAGGATCTGCTGGGGGAACAGGGGCTGTTTAGCCTGAGAAAAGGAGGCTGAGGTGAGACCTTCTTGCTGTCTACAACTACCTGAAAGGAGGTTGTAGCATGGAGGGTGTTGGTCTCTACTCCCTAGTAACAAGTGTCAGGAGTAGAAATGGCCTCAAGTTGCACCAGGGGAGGTTCAAATTGGATATTAGGAAAAATTTCTTCACAGAAGGGGTTGTCAAGCATTGGAATAGGCTGCCCAGGGAAGTGGTGGAGTCACCATCCCTGGAGGTTTTTAAAAGATGTGTAGATTATGTTCTTAGGGTGGACTTGACAGTGTTAATGGTCAATGATCTTCAAGGTCTTTTCCAGTCAAAATTATTCTATGATTCTCTGCCTGGCCAGTGACACTTGCCTCTTTTCAACAGCCTGGTTAGCACAAGGCAACTGGTGAATACTGTGTTTCATGAGATGGGTGAAATGAGGCTTGAAATGAGTCAGGGCGATGGCTTGACTCAGTCAAATGAAAGCCTAGACCTGTTAACACAGTACCTAGGTTCCTCTTAGTGAGGTTAGGGAAGGGGTACAGAGGGTAAAGCCAGGATCTGCTCGTAATGGAAACACTGTTAAAGTGCTGCCGGTCATTTGTAGTGATGCTGGGTGCTTGTCTGACCTGCAAACAGTGTGACAGGTGGTCCCCTCACCTAGAGAGGAGTGACAGCTCTTTGGGGAACGGGACATCCCATAGCACACGAGCAGCCCAGGGCATGATCTTCAGTGAGGGAGCAATGCCAACAGCAACAACCTTGGAAAGCCTCATCAGGATGAAGGTGGGACCTGAGAGGGTTAACTGCACAGCACAGGTCACTGTGGTGGGGCAGGTACTGCGGTAGGACTGATGATGCTGCCTTTAAAATGCCCAATCTGTATCTGTGCTGGTTGCTGTCAACCCCATTTCAGCCCCTCGTGAATGTTATGTATCACTGTTGCATGGAAAATTATGTCCAAGGGACAAAGAAAAGATGTCCAAATGTTTACAGGGATAGAAAACAGCACCAGCCTGCCAATGCTTTGTGCAAGGAGATGTCCCACCAAATCCCTGTCTCTTGTCACCTCCTCCCTCCTGCCATCATCCTGGTGCTGCTCCAAGCACGTTCCCTGTGCCTCCTCCAAGTCCTCGCCTGATGCTTGCTGAAACCACTGGAAATATTCCTGTCAACTTCAAGTCTTTTCCTTCCCCCAATATGTATCCAGGGGCTGTAGCCTCTGAATCTCAGATTTTGTCTATTATCCTGCATATTTTCAACTTTTTTTAAAATTATTTTTTAAGGGATGTGCTGGGAGAAACCCTATATCCTGCATGTAAACCAAAACAGCTGTGAAGAATTATTCTCTTTACTAGGTCATGTCCTTATTTCATTCAGTTTAAAAGTCAGCTTTTCTCACCCATCTCTTCTATCAGGTCCACTACATTTTGGAAAAAAAGATGACTTGTTTCTCTGACATGGCAGAGGCTGTTTATCCCCAAAATGTTGAACGCAAAAATGTTTCCATTCATGTAACATGATTTGTACACACATAATCTATAGTATATACAGGAATGTTGAATATCAGGCCAATTTTCACTTTTTAGTTTCAAAAGGGACTTTCTTGTCAGGAAAGCACATGGGATTTTTTTTTTTTCTCAGTACTTTATTCTTAGTGACATCTTTTTGTGGAGCACAGAAAGGTAAAAATCAAGATACATTTACTATTTATACAGATACTCCATGATTATTGCTGATAAGGAGCAATTTAAAATGACAAATCACTATTCTATAAATCAGATATAAACAGACAACTTACTGGACTCCTTCCAAGATACAGTGAGACATGCATCAAAATATCAGAGTGTAATTACTTTCGTTATGTATTCCAATTAATCTGAAAACAACTGAGACTGTAAAGATCGGATTCTGCTAATTTTTACTGACATAAACCCCAATATTATTTATAGAATTGGTTGTCCTCTGTTTACTTGATTAAAATATGGACTAATCAGCCACTGCTTTCCTAGGAATGGTTCTTGAGTATGGTAATTTGCCATCTTCTGAAATTTTCTTTATTTAGCCAAAACACAAGTACGTATTATAATTCACGGTAATATTTTAAACGTATGTCTGGTTTAAAACTAATGACTTAACTAGGAAAAAAAATCCTAAACTAAAAGGTCATTTGAAATATGTATCTGAAAGCTATAGTCTCATTTATGAACCCATGTTCTGCTTCTGATATTCCCAAAACGTTTTGTTGTTTTAACACAGCCCTTTTCTAATAAGCATAAACAATTATTTTAAGTTGAAAATTACTTTGATAATGAACTCATCTTCACCTGTGACATTGCTTCAGAGAGGGAAAGGATATATTGCAGTTGTGGCCATGTAGCCATTTCTGAGTCTGTGTTGTCAACTAATTTAGACATCCTTCTTTGTCTGCAAATGAAGTGATTTATCTGTCTTCATTATTTGTTTCAAAACATGCTTCCTTCTTCCTTTAAAATCGAGCTTCATTTTTACCTATCTAGAGTTAAAGGAAAAGAAACAGAATAAATATTAAACATCTGTAAGACATTAAAAACATGAGCTAATTAAATACTACTATATAGCACATTTTAATTTAAAAAACCCTTTAGCTCTCTCATAGGATTGAGAAGTTCAAGGGAAAAGCTTGATCACAGCTTCCTGGAAGGGCAGCCCATGTTGTGAGAGGATTGAGAAGAAATTTGTTGCAAAACCTGAACCCTGGGATTTGAAGGACCCTGAGTCTCTTGCTGGATATCAGTGTCACCTGCCCAGCCTCAGGAGGACCTGACAGCAGGAGGTGGCCTTTTGTTACTTCCCTTTTTTCCAACCTTGGGCAACAAGATATATTTGTAGATTAATTAGAGAGAGGGCAAGTTATCCATGCAGTGGATGAGTATACCAGGAGTCCACAGTACAGGGCTTCCTCCCAACTCCTGCTGCTTTGTTGGTCTGGAAGTTCCCCATCCTGTGTTGTGAGTGAACCGCCTGCTTTGCTCTCGGGATTCTACAGGTCACCCCTCCTTTTCTTGAGGAGCTCTTCTGTCAGGCTGGCATTCCACTATTACTCTAGGCACACCACTCCGTGTGTACCAGCCAAAGTTTCAAAACAGCTCCAATAACAGTTTCCTGTACATCTCTGCTTTACAGATCAGTGAACTTGAGTTACATTTTCCACATAGAATCATAGAATGTCCTGAGTTGGAAGTGACCCACAAGGGTCATCATGTCCAGCTACTCTCCCTGCATATGACAACCCCAGCATTCCCACCATGTGTCTGAGGGCGTTGTCTGGTCTCTTCTTGAACACTGTCAGGCTTGGGGCCATGACACCTCCCTGGGGATCCTGCTCCAGTGCTCCACCACCCTCTGGGTTAAGAACCTTTTCCTCATGTCCAGCCTAAACATTCCCTGGCACATTTTCCTGCCATTCCCTCAGGTTCTATTGTCACATGGTGATGTTTCAGGTGATCAAGTGATTCTTTGTTCCTTTTTTTTTTTTTTTTGGTAATAATCACAGCAGAGATGGCAAGTCAAAGAGTGAGGGGTTTCTGCTCTGATGCCTGCCTACATGATGCTGTAACAACAGTCTTCTCCACCTTTGGGGCAGCTCAATGAGTGCAGACTTGCATGGAAGTTGACTGCAGTGTGTGGGCTCGTGATGGCTGTGCTTTGGTAGGTTGACTCTTCCTGGACAAGTCCAACCTGCACAGAGAAGACCACTAAAGACAAGGATGTCTTGCCTTGGTGGGCAGCATGCAGCAGTGTCAGAGCTCTTCTGCAGAGAGAGAAGGGATATTGCAGTTGCCTACTCCTAATTCTGCAGCTCCCCAAACACTGAATAATTATGTTTGTAATCCTCTCCTCCTCTATCAGTTTAAGTCTTCTGACCCCCTTCCTCCCACTTGGCCCATTCTTTGTTGGCACCATGCCCCATTCAGGGCTTAATTACTTCATCATACTTGGTGTTCCCTAGTTTGAAGCCACTACTTTTTGTTTTGTCATATTCTGGTAAGGCAAATAATCCTCTTCTTTTGAAGGTATTTATATTCTGTGATCTCGTTTCCCCTGAGCCTTCTCTTTGGCAGGCTGTAGAAATTGAGTTTCTTCTGTCTAACCTAACTCACTGGATACCTTCTAATGTTGTTTTCTCTCTCTGTGTTTTCTGTAGTTTCACAGCACTTGCAAGCTGTGGGGAGCAGAGAGGACCCAAACTGAGGTCCCAGTGTGCTTAGCCAGAGAAAACACTCTAGAGTCCATATTACCTTTATAAAATAACAGAATACAATCAGCCATCCCTCCTGATTATTTTCTCCAACACTTAAGGTAAAAGAAACTATAAAGGAAAAGGGATATTCATTAACCTATTAACACTTTGTTGATCTAAAATCTGTGCCCAGTCTAAAACCCATAAGGCTATGATTCACCATGCAGCTCCATACTGAGCCTGGATTACAGTTAAGAGTCATTTTGACTGAGCCTTATCTAAACTGCACTGGCTGAAAACATTGATTCTAATGAAGTTATTTATGACTTACACTGACTGGTTTAAAGTCTTTGTCTTTCATATCTAAATCTGTTCTTCCAGATGTAAAGTAGATGGAAAGTCTTGTGATTAGCTGCAGTGAGGATATATAAAAGAAAATAACAACCAGAAGTGCTTCAACTCCCTCATGTTTTGGATCCTCCTCAGCCAGCGACTGTGTAATAATCTACAGAATGACTTAAGCAAAGAACCTATAGATGTACAGTGATGAGAAAATTTACAGTGGTTTCTACTGTACAAAAGTACTTTCAGAAAGCACTAATGCCTCAGCTGTTTTTCCTCCATCATCTTGTTTGTGTTATTTATTTTTAGACCCTGATGGTTTAATCAGTGCCATGTGGGCTGAAGGCTTCACTTACCTGGAGCTCATGGCGGGCTACAAATGCAGGTTGCAAGAGCCTTATGGCAATGACTGCCCTTCACCCCTGCACAATATGGTTTTATTGGGAGTTTTTCATTAAAGGCAGGTATCTTGACTCATCCAACATTTTAAATCCCTCTTGGTCTGAGACATCTTGCATTTGCTAGTCATGCCTCCAAAAATAAAAAAGTATAAAACCTCTGCACAAAAATACCTCACGTTGTTTAGCGAGTATTTCTGGAAAAATAAAAGGAAACAGAAAGCAATGCTTTTTCTAGAATCCTTGTTTATTTCAGGGTATTTTCAGTACAACACCTTCTCTTTTTGCTTTAATATAGTAAGTGATAATTGCACCCCTTGGGTAAATCTTGGCTGATGCCTAAAACACATCTAG
The DNA here is from genome assembly GCF_964273445.1 of Streptopelia decaocto. NCBI lineage: Eukaryota > Metazoa > Chordata > Aves > Columbiformes > Columbidae > Streptopelia > Streptopelia decaocto. Next base: position 33,264,917 of record NC_138663.1, on the reverse strand, counting down.
AGCTGTTTTCATCCTACCATGAAAAACTGTTTGAAATGGGAGGCTACAATCACTCTAATATGAGCCATCAATAAGCATCCTCTATCATTTAAAAAAGCTAGGCAGTGCCGAGCTTTGTTAAATACCAAATATTTCATTGGCATACAAAATTCCATAGCACCATTCTGTTGCATCAAAAACAAAGGAGAAAATATAAAAATAATGAGCTTTATGCATTCAGAAATCTCACAGAGCCTAGATTCTGGCTTTGACTTGGCAGTACACAAAAGATCTACCCTGTGTTACAGAATTTCCCCAAAACTCACTGGTACTCATAATGCTTAATGGTTTCAGTGGAACTAGAATTTCTCCCTAAGAAAGATACTTTCGCCCGCTGTTATTGCAAAGGCAGTTCAAACCAAATAATACAATTAAAATTATGTTGTGATTTCTAGCACAAATGCTGCTATATTTTGTAGACTTCTCCAGAAGAGGTAAGCAGCATGGATCTTGCCTAGTACTTGCATGAGGGACCTCCTGACAATCCCACAAGGTGCAGTGGGCATAGTATGAGAAGTCACAGTGACCACCTGACAAGCAGGACACCACAGCAGAGAGAGAAACTGGAAAACACCATTTGGCTGTAATACAGGACCCCAAGGGACAGGTAGGGAAAGGACGAAGGGAGCACAGCAGGTAAATTCTTGTTTGCAAAATGATTCTCTTCCAAGCCTGGATCTTACATCATGAAGAAGTTCAAGCTGTCCACAAGTGCCCCATGGGCTTTGTGCAGATTCTGCATAGGGGTATGTTTGGTGTCGAGAAGGTACTCTAAAATATAGATACCAATAGTCATTCTCAGTCTCTCTCTTTTAAAATTACAGACATTTCTAACTGAGCAGAGTTGAAATATTCTTTACATGCTAGTCTAAATAAATTCAGATTTACTATGGAAAAATGTACAGTAGCTTTTCCTTACGTACAAGACTCCCATGGGTTTTAAGACAATGGGATCAAATTCCACAACAACAATCTATAAATTTCAAAACAACACTAATTTATTAGAACATCTTGCAATAATCTTCCTTCCCATCCTCCTCCCGGCCAAAGAAGAATCCCATGCAATCAAAGTTTGCAGTTAAATGTATTTGTTGACATGACATTTATTAATGTTTTTTCCACCATCCTTCACTTTGAAGATGATAGTTTTTTCTTAAGATTTCCATTCTGCTTGGCTTCAATTCATAATCCTGCACAACAGACGCACTGCAGAAAAGCAGGTATTTCTATCAAACACCACCTGGCACAATGGAGAAAGGCAGAACCGTGAGGCTGTAGATCTCCAGTGGAGAGGAGCTGGAGGGTTGCAGCTCTACAGACCACATCTCCAAGACGTCCAGAGTCAAAATGCATGTTTGTGCTGTACCTGAAAGAGGGGGGCAGGGATTCCTTGAGCTTTTGACATGCCAGGAAAAGAGGTCCATGCCGAAGGTGGGTGGGCAGAGTTACAACCTGGGATCTGTAAGCTGTAGGCTGCATTTCCCGCAGCGTTGGGCCTGCGGCTCACACACTGCAGGGCAGCTGGGCGCTGCTGCCACCACCCTGCACTGACAGCTCCGGGAATCCACAGGGAGAAAACATCTCAGCTCTTTACAGCTACTTTGCGCTTCTGAGGTTTTCTCTTCTGCTAGGAGGTCCCAAACCATTACATTAAAAAAACAACACCCAAAACCTAAAACACAATCAGGATTTTATATATAATTTCCCAGCAAACACTAGGTTTTGATACAAGGAATTGCCAGGAAATTTGTGGATTCTTTCAACTTATTTCTTATGCAAGAAGATGGAAACTTGCATGTATCTGATGTCATCCTTCAACAGGTTACTTGGTGCAACAGGGAAACATCATTGAAAGTGTCTTTAGTCACAAATCTCAAGGATGCAAACAATGCTAACAACCTGCATCTGTGATGCAACAGCCCATTATCTGCTTGCTAAATAATTATATGTTTTAGAAACTAATCCCATGCATACAGCTCTAAAAGTATGAAAATAAGAAACAATACAGGTATAGCATGAAATTGAAATGTGTGCTACGCAGCCTTCTGAGAAGCGGGTAAAATGTAAAGAGAAAATATAGTTTTGTATTCTGTGAACTCTAGTTCTTAAAAGCTGTCTGAGCAAAATATCTACTGTTAGCTGTTCTATAAAGAAGAATGGGAAATGGGCATCTGAAGTATATGAAAAGAATAATAGTCTAAAAGCTAATTGCTCGTATTTCCATACCATTCAAAAAGATAAAATTGCCTGAGCAGCATGACAGAAGAAGTAATTTACTCCTAGTCTATGAATAACGTAAGGCTTACATGTTTCCCTATTTGAGAAAAACTTGTATAGGAAGGCTGAGGCATTAAGCTCATGTATGCATTTCTTTCCAGGGTGAGATTTGCCATTTAAAGATGGTATGCAGCTCTTGAGCCTGAGCAGGGACAGGTCTCATCCAGAGAAGCACCCTTCCCCTGCATACGGCTCAGATCCCTCACCACAGCTTAAGAGTCAGCACACAAGCCCTTTTTGTACTAGCAAGAGTTCCTGCTGTCCCCAGAAGCCTCCTGGAGAGGGTCTTTGTGGTTCATAGTGCCCATCTACATGTTGTAACTGTCTCCCCACAGGAGTGGGGTTTAGGGGGGCTGAGCAGCAGAAGGTTCATGGTGCCAGAGCCACACTCAGCACTGGTCCTTCAGCCTGAATTGCTGGACATCTGCCTTGTCTTACAAAAACAGAGGACAGTATCTCCTGCCTTAGCAGTGGGCTTGGGTAGCAGGGAACACTGCTGTAACTGGAAGTATCAATTAAACTTGATACTGGCAGTTCTACATAGCAAGACTTCGAGTTTAATAGCTCAAAAGTTAGGACAGTAAAAGTAATCATCGGTCACACAAAAGCACACATCAAAATTTATTTCTTTGAAAAACTAAAGCAATTAATCTAAAACCACCAGCACAGAAAAAATAACTACATCTGTAGCACTGAGTGAAGGGAAGTAGTGTCACTACGATCATAATATCATGGGCTTATAGGATAATTCAGGTGGAAAAGGAGCTCTGGAGGTCACTAGTCCAACCTCCTGCTCAAAGCAGGGTCATGTCTGAGCCCAGAGCCTTTTCCAAGAGAGGTCTTGAAAACCTCCATGGATGAAGACTGCACAGCTTCTCCAGGCAGCCTGTTCCAGTGCCTGATGGGGAAAAAAAATATTTCCTTTCAACTGATTATTTCAATTAATGCCCATTATCTCTTGTTCTCCTGCCACGTACCCTGTGAAGAGCCTGGCTTTGTGTTCTTGCTAACCTCCCCACAGGTACTGGGGGTCTGTTGTTGGATACCACCAGCTATCATGTCCTCAAACAGCTCTTCCCTGTCAGTGAATAGCAGATGCTGGGGAGCATCACCCAGCTTGGTCCACCCAATACCTCTGTCAAGAAGTTCTCCCTTATTACAAAGAAACACATTAAAAATAGGGATTGAAATGATAAAAATATAAGCAAGGTTTACACATTAGCATTCAATAAACCATCATCTGTATTTGAAGCCATCTCTGACTTTGATGACAAGCTTGTTTTATGTATCAGGAGAAGAAAGAAAAAAAGAAAACTTTTACGTCAAAGGAACAGTGTGGAAGGAATAGAGTAGAAGAATGGACCATTCTGAACTCTGGCTTACTGTATGAGATTTTCAGCAATTGAAAGGCTAGAAAGGAGCCTGAAAGATCCATTGGTTGTGTTCTGGAATGTGAGAACAATCAACTAGGTCAAATTACATCTAATAGTAATCAATATAGGATGCCTAGGTTTCGAGTATTATAAAGAATACAAATGAGGGATGGTCTCGTGTGGAGTTACTTCTGGTACCCCAGGACACCATCTCATCTTCAGCAGTCATTGTGTTTGGACTATTGGGGCTGCAGATTGCACCTAAACCATCCTGCTGAACAGTCTTGGTAAGCCTGTTATTTACAAACTCATCTCATTTCCTTTAGAGCTCATTTTTAACTTTGGTAACAATAAATTACACAATTAAATTGTGTGTTATGTGGGGAAAAATGCTTCCTTTTGTTTGTCTTAAGCATACAGGGAAGGCTGTCCCTTACCTCCTGTGTAACAGGAAACAATAAACAATTCCCTTCTTTCTGCTGTACACAGTTTTCATAGACCCCCAACAAAGCAGCTCTTGAACTTATTCTTTCCTGATGAACTTTCCTTGCGATACATTTCTTACGTCCATCTGTCTCTTATTCCCTCCCATATGCCCCTCCCACAAACACCAGAATCACAGAATGTCAGGGATTGGAAGGGACCTCGAAAGATCATCTAGTCCAATCCCCCTGTTGGAGCAGGAACACCTAGATGAGGTTACACAGGAAGGCTTCCAGGTGGGTTTCGAATGTCTCCAAAGTAGGAGACTCCACAACCCCCCTGGGCAGCCTGTTCCAGTGTTCTGTCACCCTCACTGAGAAGAAGTTTCTTCTCAAATTTAAGTGGAACCTTTTGTGTTCCAGCTTGAACCCATTACCCCTTGTCCTATCATTAGTTGTCACCGAGAAGAGCCTGGCTCCATCCTTGTGACACTCACCCTTTATATATCTGTAAACATTAATGAGGTCACCCCTCAGTCTCCTCCAAGCTAAAGAGCCCCAGCTCCCTCAGCCTTTCCTCATAAGGGAGATGCTCCACTCCCTTAATCATCTTTGTTGCCCTGCGCTGGACTCTCTCCAGCAGTTCCCTGTCCTTCTGGAACTGAGGGGCCCAGAACTGGACACAATATTCCAGATGTGGTCTCACCAGGGCAGAGTAGAGGGGAAGGAGAACCTCTCTCGACCTACTAACCACCCCCCTTCTAATACACCCCAGGATGCCATTGGCCTTCCTGGCCACAAGGGCACAGTGCTGGCTCATGGTCATCCTGTTGTCCACCAGGACCCCCAGGTCCTTTTCCCCTACGCTGCTCTCAGTTTGAGAACTGTTTACAAAACAGCCCACAGATCTCCTGGCAGACTCTTAAGCAAAGCATAGTGTCCAGCCAAAGTCTGTGTTTTGGAAACTGTGTTACTTTAGTAAGTATAGTTTCATTTTTATTTGATTATCTCCATTTGCTAAATGTGGTTAGCTAGCATTGTACAACAGCTATATTTCATCAGCTGGAGAGACAGGAGGGACTTTCATGATGCATTTGGAAATGGGAGTGGGAGAAAGATGTCAAGAATGGCCTTCGCCAAGGTCTTTTGAGTTTTATGTATGCAGAGGGCTCCCGGCAACCTGTGTCAAGGCGACTGTCCCAGGGAGGTCATCCCTGCCACTCAGGAATTCAGGTGGGAGGCTGTAGAGAAGGAATTGGATTGTCAGGGAAAGGCAGAATGGGGACACTGGGGTGTTTAGCCCCAGAGCACAGCGTGTGCTGGCGTTTGCCCCTTGGGCTGTGGTCACCCTACCAGACCAGTGTCCCTCTCACCATCCTGGCTGCCTTGTGCCCTTGGGAGCTGGGCTTGTGCCTTTCATGCCACCACCCTTTGCCTCCACATGTGATGTGGGGCAGGGAGCAGCATCTTTACTGTGCCAGCATCAGGACACAGCTCTTCATTTGTGCCAGGGCTCCTGCAAAGCATAAGGCAATCTTAAAATATTGTACCATGGTGCAGTCAGTGGGATTTTTGGCATTTTTGCCTTGGCTTTAGTGACCTTAGGAGTTATAGTGTCCTACAGATCAGCACTAGAAAATTATTTCTTGCTGTGAAGGTAGAGCTTCAGCACGCAGCAGATAACAGAGGTGACAAAGCAGCATGTCATGGACCAAACTCACCCCACAACTCCCTGCACTGATGTTTGTGGCTTTATGATTCAATATGTGGCAGAGCATCTCCTTTCCATTTTTTTTCCTTAAGGAGCTGGTCAGGCTGCAGTTTACCCTTTCCTTAACAAGCCAGGTCCACTAGTAATTTTAATTCTCAGGGGAGGACTTATTTTGAGGGTCATTCTTCTGGTCATTCAATTCAGAGCCACATGTGTTGTCTTTACAAAATGAACTTCTTCCCCTGCCTCTCATCCTCTCTTCCATAAACACAAAATCCACCAACCAAAGACTTTATTCTAAATATAGCTGGGACAGGACAATGACTTGTCTTTTCCTTACAGTGGCCAATAATGGTGATTGAGATTAAAAGAGGAAAGAAAAACAAGGCAAAGCTATTGATGTTTTTTTTGGTGATATTTGGTTTTAGTGTAGACTTTGGAAGACATAGAGAAGTTTCCTCAAGTCTATCATATTTTCTGCCTAACTCACTTATTTCTGAGTTTCGAGTTTGAGCAGAAATCTTTGCTGTGAAACACATATTTGTAGTTTGTGGATGGTGAGAACTGATAGGGAGCTTCCTCAAATACAGCCTCTGAATTTTCAGTTTAAAAAGTTATGAACTGTTTAACTTTTTATTTTTTTTCTAAGTGGTGTAATAAAGTAAATCAACACTATTTTTTTCTCTTCCACAAATAAAGCCTTCTGTTTTCTAGCAGCTCTGTTGCTGTTGCACACCAGGCAGATGGGTGGTTCTTTTTCTAACCATTTTCACATCACAGTAAAAGTACTGAAGGTACCTAACAAAGTTGATGGGCATTTCCTTTCGCAACAGTGACAATATGTTGAAGACTTCTCAGTTTCCTTTGGTTTAAACATTTAGCACATTTATTTGAGTTTTCTTCAGTACCATAATGCACTAGACCTTTTCCTCTTGTGTACCAGACTTCTCTGGCAAAGGCTGCAAGCCTTAATTGTGTGAAGTTTAAAAGAGAAAAATATAAAGCATTAGTTCTGCCAGTACAGATAACATATGGGAGATAACAGCATTTACCTATGACTTTCTCCAGCATAATCTCTTACAGAGTATACTGAAAATATGCAGACAGGCAATCTGCCCGAGGTTTCAGTGAGTGCTCTGGACAATATTTCCAACTAGATCTTCAGCTGATTCAAGTTGGCATTAGTGTATAGACTATACTTTTAAATTATTTCAGTTATGTGCACCAAACTCATGTTTATCTCAAATATAAACAAAGTTTAAAGATGGCAGAACAAGTTATTCTAACCAAGAAGCCATTTATTCCTACATGAGTAATAGAAACCTAAAGCTGATTAAAGCCACTATGCAGCCAAATGCTTTTCACTGAGCAGACTGAGAATCCTGGTTAAGAAAGGCTTCAGCATACGTTCAGCCTCTTTGATACTCTGTAGAAAGAGTTAAGATGGTACAAAAAAGTTCCAGATGTTTTGAGGAACTTTTTTTTTTCCCATTTTCCACTCATACGGGAAAAAAGAGTAAAATTAGATTTAAAATGTTTTATGTGAATCATTAAATTACAAATGTACCCGTCAAAGAACTTGACAAATATTTAAAATGTGCTTTACACAGATAGTATTTCAGATTATGATAGTTTATTTCAGAATTTATCAGTTCAGAGTTGCAATTCCTATGTACCATCAACAGAAAGTACTGTTACTCTTTAGTATGACTCTATTCTAACTATATTAGAATGAATACTTATAGGAACATTATGAGTATTTTGAAGATTTTTCTCTATAGATGTCTTTCTTCCATATTTGTATTATAACATCAGGTTAAGTTCTGTTTCAGAATGCTACGGATCCTTTTATTTTCATTTATGATAAAAAAATATTCATGATTTCTGCTTTCAAAACCTTTTTGAAGAGATAAACCCAATTTATACACCTCAGTTCATAGTACATCTTCATATCTAATATTAACTTCACAAATAATTTATTAGAAGTAAATAATGTACACAATTACTTTATGTATTGTCTAATTGCACTTACTTGATACTATCCAAATTACACATGTTACTTTTTTTTCTACCATTTAGTTTCCACTTTGTCTGGTTTTAGTTAGCAAGTAACTATTGCAGATTTTATTGCTTTATTCCTCTGTGTTTTTTTTTGGTTTTTTTTTTTTTTTTTTTTTTTTTTTTTTTTGTGGGGGTATTTTCCTTAGTCATTTCTCAATGTGTAGCTGTAGATGGACCTCTACCTCTGGAGAAATCAGAAAAGTTGTGGTGTTCTCTGTCATTGGTGATCTTGGTGGGCATAGTTTATTTTTATTGGACTCATAGGAAATGTGGATATAATTTAACAGGAAACATTCAGTTTAGGATTTAGACTTTCAGCTGGACCTTGAAAAGAGTTTAAGGAAACTACTGTACTTCATCAATGTGCTTGAAGATGCTGTTTCCTACAGCACAAGGCAAAAAAAAAAAAAAAAGTCAGTATCTTATTAAATAAGCTATTAACCACAAAGATTTAGATCATCCAGCATGAGTTTTTGAACAAGGGAGAAACAAAAAAATATAACATGCAGAGACTTCATGCTCTGTGGCCCCATGGAATAGCTGGGCAAGTTCCTGCTGACGTGCCTGATGTCCCAATGTCAGTCACAGCATGGTGGGATCCGGAGGACATGGAGACACCACAGCCGGTGCCACCGCCGCTGCTGCTGTCCTGCTGCCGCTGTCCCCCAGCCGTCACTCCTGTGCTGAGAACAAGTACTAGAGGGTCCGTAAAGAACGTTGGGCTTGTGCCTCATTCCAGTAAGAATGATTACCTCTGCGTTTCTCCAAATTCTGCAAAGGTTGTGGTTTAAACACCCTGTTTAACCCCACATTAGTACAGGTCTGTTGAATATAGAGTCAGATTTTTTTTCTTTCAAGCAGGACAGATTATCATCTGACGTATTTCTAAGAGGTTGCAGCAGCTGGGAACACATCTGCTTGCTTTCCTGCACAGAGCTCTTGTATACCCACTGTGAAGGACATGGAAGAAGATTTCTATTTCATTTTAATTTTTCTTCTGCCATTTTTTATAGTCTTATATCTGTGTTTGGAAGGTCTCCAACACGGAAACTGCTAATTCACAATTTTTTGTTGTACATCATTATATTTGCAGTTTTGGTAGTATTTAAGAATCTACTAGAAGCTTAGACAGTTTCCAAAGTGCCTATATTCAGACTGTTAAAAATATTATCTTTTTATATAATATATACCATCTATCAAATATAATTCAGTTTTGCAGGGTTTTTCTGAGGTCACTTGCTGTGGAAAGATCAGAGTTCTATCAGTCTGTTAGATCTACTGTTATTTCAGTGTTTCCTACCCTCTGACACAGTTTTCTGCTTCATAATGCATTATTAGGACCCTTTTAAACTTTGTCCCTTAAATGACACCCCAGGCAATTACTCACTGGCCTTGTGCTAGAGGCAGCTCTGGATAATCTACCTACAGCAAGGGGACATACAACAGCCTAATTCACAGTCGACAGCCCAGCGAATATGCTGTCTTTCTACTTAGACCCTACGCTGTTAGAGGATTAAGAAAGGTTTAAGAAACCACGTGTTTATTTGACTTATCTTCCATTACGCACAGGCTTTCTCCAAGATTTATTTTACTCTCCTCTCTCTGAATCGTTCACTCTGCACAGCCTCCCTCGGCAGCCCCTGCCTCCCCAGCTGTGTGTGGCAGGGGGTGTGATGGCCCTTCTTTTTGCTTTTGGTCTGTTCTCTCATCTAGTGTTTCCCCTGAAGGTTGCCCTAGAGCATCTTCTTTCTCCTTCTCCCATCCACCCACCACCTCCTGGGAGCTGGCTGCAAGGCAGCACAGGGTTTCATGGCTTTCACTACTTCAGGTTCAGACTGACGCTGTTGTCAATGTGCCTATGATGACAAAACAGTTCTTCCTATCATTTATGTTGGTAGAATTACGACAAAAATTAAATAAGCAAGGCCCATTCATCTTGTCTACACCACTTATGATTTTATTGACCTTAGGTGTTTCTTTTCCATATGAGTCCTGCTGATTTAATTTTTTCCCTTTCAGATGTTCCAATGTTTGGACCATTCCCCGTGTCTTTCTCCTACACGTACAATGATTTTTCGAATGATGTGACGTGAGCCGTAAGACAGGGTAAATTCACATGGTCTGCACAATGCCTGCAATGCTATAATTTCATTTCTAGTTGTGTTTGTTTATTTTTTATTTATATTCTTAATACCTATATACTGACACAGTCTATAGGCTGTGTCTCTGCAATCACTTGGCAGAGCACGGGGGAGCAGAGAGGGTGATGCTGTCCAAATGTTTTCTCCCTGTGATCATGGTTAATAAAGCTCCTGTCTGACCTGTCCTAAATTGTACCTGTGTTATTATGCACTTGGAGTCCCCTCATTTCTGACACTTGACAAAGCCATGTGTCTTTCCGACCACTGTTAACAGTGAACTGGGAGATTCCCACAGACCTACCAATGGTGACTGCTAGCTCTCTTTTCTGAACAGTAATAACCAATTTAAAATCCATTAAATTATATACATCTAGTTAAGCTGGATCCCTCCATATTCATTACATTTATTGACGTTTTGTCTGTTATTTTACTACCTGCATACTCAGAGCATGTTCGTCAGACTAAATGTAGATGAATAGCATTTGAGCCAGCCACCGTGTGCCCCTGTTATAGGCAGTGGAGAGAAAAGGCATTTCTAGGGTTGTGGGTTAGACTAGATGATCTCCAGGGGTTCCTTCCAACCCTAACCATTATGTGATTCTGTGATTTCTCCAGTTCTCATATATATATATATCCCAAACAGACTAGGAGAATCAAGCCTTAAAATGTCTGTTTCTCTCCACTGAGCACAAAAGGAGCCTCAGGTGACTCTCGGTTTCTCTAACAGCTTTGTTGTAGATGTCCATGGTTAGGTGAGATGAATCCCGTGTGTGCCGTATTGTGAGCTGTCTCTGTCACACTGCAGTTACCCTTTGTTTATATTGCCCTAAAATATTTTGTATCATCAACAACTCTGCTATGCTGCTATTCACTTTTCTCAGATGATTTATGGGTAAATGGAGCACATAGCTTCATAGATGCTGGTGGGACTCCCCTGGAAGCCTTCCTTTATTTAAAAAAAATAACCTTTTGTTCCTACTCTTTCTTTTTGACTAGCTACGAGAACTTTATTTATTTAAAAACCTTTTGAGAGTGACCTTGTCAAAACCTTTTTGGAAACACAAGTATGCTGCATCGACAACACCACCGCAGTCTGTGCTCTTGCTGACTCTTTTCAAGGAGCTCGGTGGGTTTATAAGGTTTTCCCCCTACAAAAGTCATAGCATTTTTTTCCAGTTTTATCACGTTTGCCTAGTGTCTCTCAGTTCTATGCTTCATCATAAATTTTCCGAGTCAATGTTCCCAAATCAGAATTATGTGTCTGTAGATCTCCAGACCTTTTATAATTTTATTTTCCAAAGCTGGGATCACATTTGCTTTTTTATTCCCTGAGCGTCTTTTAACTGGTCGGTTGTGCACTGCAGTTAGCAGTTCTTTTACAGTCCCAGGGAAACATGAAACAGTCCTGCTGATTCATTACTACCTATTTTATTGATCTGTCCTAAATCTTCCCCTACTACATTTGGGCTGCTCCTATTTTTTTTCTCACCAGGAAAGCCCATGCAATGGGAATCTCCCTGAGATCCTCTGTCACGGTTACTGAGTCCACTTAGCTTTTCTCTTTATGGAAGCCCTGTGGCCTTATTGATTACCTGGCAGGGTGCCGTCTAGCAGCATGTTTGAGAAAAGCTTGAGCACTTTTTTTTTATTCCTTCAGCCAGTTGTCTCTCAAAATGTTTTTCTCACCTGCCTCCTTATGATTTTACGTTTTGCTTACCAGAAGGTATTCTTTACCCACCTCCTGGTGACTTGTCCTATATGTCATTTGTATTGATCAAATCTTTTTCTTTCTTTTTGTGGTGTAAAAGAAGAACAATATTCTGTTCATAGCAGATTAGATGAAGTGAACCAATGACCTACATTAGGCACATACTATTTCCTGATTATTATGGTGAAGAAATAGTTCACCCTTTTCTGCTCACAATCTATACATTTGGTAATGAGAAAGAGAATAATTTCCATTAGTCTGAGATGGCTGAATATAGGCAGCACAGGTATTTGTGCTCTGGTATCCTTCCCTTCTATGCCATTTTTAGAATGCTGTCTGCTCCATTAAAAAAAAGAAGCAGCACCTTCCATTTTTAAACTAATTGAGTTAATACTGTTCTCACAAGAGAGGAGCTTCCTCAGAGGAAGGTCAATAACATAATTAGCAAAACATAATTAAAGAAAGTGGTGCTGCAGGACCAAGTTGCTGGCCAGTATGGCTGATGGACCCATGGGGCTGTGGGTGAGGTGGATGAATCCCTGACACCGAAGGCCGAAATCTGCCCTTAGAGAGCACAGCAACACAGGCTGAGGGCAGGGTCTGCCCTTTGCCCAGGCTTGTGGAAAAGACAGAAATTGGTAACAAAAGCTCTTGGAGCTGAATATCTGGCACTTGAAATTCAGCACGCGCTATGATTTGACTTTATGAACACTTGATCTTTTGTAACTTTGCATCAAAAGTGTGCACAGAAGGCATAGTTTATGTTCTTTGTTTCAAAAGTTAGTTTTTCATCACATATTAATTTGTAATATTCAATATTTTCAATTTGTACTTTGATATTTGTTTGCAGATACGAGTCTGACTGAAGCCTGAAACAACATATAGCCTACTAATGCAGTTCACACTCTCAAATTTTTTATCTTAATGAGCCTGCTAATCTCTGAGAGGTTTTTAAAGAGGGAATCACAACTAATTTGGAATAATAGCGATATTTGAAAGTTTGGACCTTTGTCTGTGACAGTTCATAAAGGGAAAAATGAACAGTTATCCAATAAATTACTGGCAATGAATTGTTGTCCTTACACTATTAAATATCCCAGGAACAGAATTGCTGTATTTTAACAGACCACTAGTCTGATACGTCCATTACGATTTGTTGCACAGTGGCCAATACCATATGGTTCAAAGAAAGGTTCAACAAATCCTATGAAAATATTATGTAGTAACCCACCTCCTGGAACATTTCTTCACTTCTGGCAGCTAGTGCCTGATTTATGGCCTCAAGCATGGCAATAAAATCCTAAGTGTTTTCACGTGTCTTTTCCCAAAATGACTGCTTTGCATACCTGAAAGGCTATAGACAAACACCTGGGTTCCACTTGCACGTTGTGGTTTTTGTTTCATATTTATTATTTAAAGAAGAGTTAATGGAATTTCAGGTATTTACTTGTTATCTTCAGAAAAAGGACACTTGTATTTAACTCTGTAACAGATATTGGAAAGGCGGTGGAAAAGCGAATTTCCCCGCACTGGTCTCTGGGGACAGTTTAACCACATCATTAACAGAGAGAATTAAGTCTATCTTACCTCCTCATTTTGGCTTCTCAAACTCCAGCCCTTGTTCCATCAGAGCACAATTGTTTTAATAATACAGCTGCCTTCTCACTGCTGCTAACTGGATTAAGACCAACAACTAATTCTACATACAGGAACTCCATTTTCCAATTCCTAAGCACTATTATCTTTCAGTCACTACTATGCAGAATCATTTTCATTAACAAGTCAAAATCTCTGAGGATTTTTTTTTTTATTGCTTGTGACCCTTTTTCCTCATATGTTTCAGTTCTCACCAGGGTATATAATACCAGTGAGACTGTAAACTCTAATAATTTGGTCATGCAGAGTGCATCTTTTGGTGCTTGAATACTCTAAGCATGGTTTTCCTGATGTTCATTGCCTAACACATGCTTCCAAATTTTTTTTAGTGGCCTATGATTGTTTCTATAAATACATGTTTGGTCATGGATTGAATTCATTTGGCAGCACTACTTAGGCATGGATGACTGATGAACCATTACAAGTCATTGACTGTGGAGAAGGTTAATCAGACAAATGTTCTCATTAACCTGAATCTGATTCTTCTCTTCATTATTGAGAGCTGGAACATTTTCATTTTCACCGTGAAGTTAAGGAACGAGTTATCATATTATAAAATATGTTTATATACATATTAAGTATGTGTGTGTGTGTGTGTGTGTGGTTTCTATGAGAGCTTTATAAAGTAAAGAATATATCACGCAAAAGCATTTTGTAGTGTTCTGCAATCTGAAAAAAAAGCCCAGTATGTTTAAATGAACAGAATACTGTTCTTTTCCAGTGCACAAATGCATGAAAATGCATTTCAGATACTTCTTTTGTCAGCTGATGACCTTGATGGCTCTTCTTCTTTCCTATAATTCTTCTATTTCCTATGTTTGTTATTTTCTTAAATCCTGCCCATTTTTTCTTCATTTTTTGACGTTAATGTTACATTTTCTTTGGGCTGCTCCCTTGCTTAAAATACATGATTTTCCATCCCCTTCAGTGGTGGTACTCCTATTATTTTGTCTAACATCTTCCCAGTCTTACACACAACCTCAGTTAGTAGTCTCATAGGTGGCACATTCGTGTCTCCTATTAGTGTATTTATGTCTTTAAAACAGATGTGCTTGTTGTGATCTTTATTCCTCAGACCACTAGGTGAAACCCTGTTTATTTATCTTATTTGGCAAACATGCTATGCCAGTATTCCATGGCGAGTGGTATGAAGATAGCAGGTCAACTCGTTCCTCCTGTCATTCAAAAATGACATAGTTATTTATATGCTTTTGAATTGTAATGACAGCAGGCTACATGTATGCCTCCATTTATATATGGGAGAGGAAATAAGGCTAAATAAATCACAGAATCACAGAATCACAGACTGGTTGGGCTTGGAAGAGACCTCTGGAGATCATCTAGTCCAACCCACCTGCTAAAGCAATCTCACCTACAGCAGATCACACAGGAATGTGTCCCGATGGGTTTTGAATGTCTCCAGAGAAGGAGACTCCACAAACTCTCTAGGCAGCCTGTTCCAGTGCTCTGTCAGCACCGTGTCCAGGGTGCCCTCTTTCTTTGCAGTCATTGGACTTCTCCGTAATATTCAGGTTGTAGAGAAAGCTGGAAGCAGCAGTATCTCTAGCACATCCTACATGTATATGCGGATGTCAGACTGTAATTTAAATACCTAAAATCTTATTTCTACTGCTAGCTGACCCTGGCAGGTTCTTAAGTCTCTAGGCACCTACGTTTCTGCCAGTAAAATCCTTAATTTCTTGAATGATAGGTTGGGAACATGACCAACGGTGTCTTGTTGCTGAGAGTGACTAAGTATTCTCAGATATCCACTAAGCATGATTGTTTCTTCTGTCAGGTCAAGGTTTTGGTTATTTCTTCTCCAGTTAATGTTTCATATCAAATAACTGAATAATCAGAACAGCAGAAACTGGAATGCAGTCCCCTTCCACTCCTACTCCAAGTGACTAGATTAGAGAGTAATATTCTGGCTCATTAGCCAAACAGACATGTAATTGTTTCATAAAACCCAGACAAATTTACCAGGAGAAACTGAGAGAGCACTATCCAGTTATACACTGGTGACCACAACAAGATCTAGATTAAAATTGCCTTAGGCAGACAAGAGTGGCCAAGGTTCCCACAGACCTGGATAAGTGTCTTTGCTGCTCCTAGAAAGCAAGGGAAGCAAGAAGGTAAAACCAGGAGCTTCCTGGGGTTGAGAGACAAGGGGTTTTCACCCAGCCCCTTAGTGCCAGCTGGGAGAGAGAGAGTTCCCTGTTCCTTCTGCTGGCTTTCCTAGATCCCATTCAGAGGCATGTGGACATCTCCATGTGTTCAACAGGGAGCCTAGGTATGTAACCTAGGGCTGGATATTGCAGCGGGTGCCGAGATCTTGGATTCAGCCCATGTAACAGTCAGCCTAAATTATTGTCTGGAGTTCTCTATTGACTTCAGAGGAGTCTAGCAAGATTTTTGTTCCCAGCTAAGGTTCCCAGAGTTAGTGGGATGAAGCTGGCTGAACATGACAAAAGTTCACAATTGCAACACTTGATATTGCAACATCTAAAGACTTTTGTGGACTGATCTGCTGGGGAAATTCTGGTTAGGTAAATGCAGTGGTGTTTTACTATTGACTTTAATGGCCCTAGAAGTCATTTAAAGAATTCTGTACAAAAGCTAATGCTGCTACTCTAGAAGTAGGTATTAACTGCCTTTGCTCCGATAATATTAGGGATCAAAGCCATTCGTCCTAGGTCTTGCTGTAATGAAAGATGGGTTTTAACCGCTCTTTAAAAGCAGTGAATCTTTTCAATCCTTTTTCTCCTAAAAGCTCTTTCTATCAGATGTATTTCGATAGAGTTAGAATCATGTCCCTGTTTTCTTACTAAATGCTCCTATTTATATGTTAAAAAACCTGGCAGGTTTGCAAGTACTGAAAAAAAAATCTCAAGGGGACAGCATTTTTGAAATGGAATGGGATTTAAAGTGAGAATTCATGAATATCCCCTTTGGCTGGGTATGACTGCAAATCTTACAGAGATCTGTGACACACTCTCATTCAGCAGAGTCCAGCTGGGAGCCGGCAGCTTGTGTCTGTGCAGCCCTTTGCTCTCTGCGTGGGTGGAGAAGGAGGTCAGCTCTCAGCCCAGCCCTGTAGTGGGGAACAATTTGGGTGCTCTGGTGCAGGTGGGAGAGGAGGCCACTGCTTGCTTGGTGGCTTTGGTTACAGCTGGAGAGTAGGCTGTCTGCAGGGGTTCATAAAACCCGGATAATTTTGATGAAACTGGGATACTGTCAGCCTTTTGGTTTGGTTCTTGATGAAGAAATTCAAGATTGTGGAAACCTCTCTGAGCTCAGCACTAACACATCAGTGGACATCTGGTTTGGCTTTTGCTGGTTACTTCTCTATTAATACTGATTCTACAGATGTCTTCAGAATACAGATCACCATATTGCACCATGCATCCTCAATACAGAATGCAATTATAGTCACTGCCAAGTCAGAAACATCTGCCTGAGGGAGGATCTTGCAGGTCCAGACCATGAAGGCGTTGCTGTGAGATAGACCAGTGACGAGTTATCACGGCACTGCCCTGTTACTTGGCTCAGCTCAGGTCACTTCATCTGATCGTGCCTCCATCTTACTTTTATTTCTACAGTGCCCTTAAACTCACGGGTGAAAAGTGCCCCAGGAGCTGAGAAGGGCTGGAAGAGCTACTGTCAGCTGCCATGGGATTAGACCAAGCACTGCCAGGGCTATAGCATAGCAGGAAGGATGGCACCGAGCAAGATACTGGTCCAAATTTGTGTGCCTAACTGAAAGTCAGTGAAGTCCCCAAAATACACAAAGATAACTCATTATTATACTTAATGGGAGGCTGGTTGTTTTGCATTGAGTTTAGTTTATGTTACAGAGTAGTTGGACAAAGCAGAGTCTTGCCACACCAACAGGCATCATCTATAAGTCTGGAAATACTTCTGTATAAAGAGATGGAGGGACCACAGCTGCTTGATTCAGAGAGTAGATAAAAAAGCAGATTTATGAATACAGACAATATGGAGTGAAAGATGCACAAAATAAGAAATGTTATAGAAAAACACACAAAATAATAAATGTTACAGAAAATCAAGGTCTCCTATTTATTCTTGAGCATAATGCCAAAACAAGGCAGTTTGAAATGGAAGTGAAAAACAGCATATCCTGAGTGGTGCATTATTAATTTATGGTATTGATTGATGCATCAAAATGAAGGATTTAGTGAAAATAAAAACAAGGAAACATCTCTGTAGGGACAACAAGAAGTTCTAAACCCTTTTAGACAGCACAGGATGACACAAGCCATGGGAACAAAAGGCAGGCCCCTAATTAGTTGATAGCGGCTTTCTTGTCCCTTCCTTTTGGCAGTGATCTAAACAGGAGTCTGAGATGTCCAGGCCCTTTATCTGGTCAGGTGGTGCAATTCTCTACAGACAAGTTCAGGCATGATTTTGTGAAAAAGCTCAGTACGGCTTGTGTGTGTGTATCCACGTTTCCAGCTAAAATATGTTTGATGTGCCCTCAGTTGCATGCACAATGGACAACCTGTTGTCAGCAATAGTTGCTTTTCACAGCCTAAGCAATACTAAAGAAACTGAATTTGGAAAGAAACTTTACTGAAGAGGAGTACACTAATTCCTGAGGTAACTCCACTGACCTTGCTCGAGCTGCTCCGGAGTTCAGTCTAGCCTTGACCTGTTTTTCTGCAGTTCGCAAGTCCTGCAGCTGGAGAACTGCTTCTGTTTCTGCTGTTCCATCCATCTTTGCTCAAAGTAATAACAAGAGAATTAAAAAGGGTTCAGGGAAGGGTGACAAATATGATTGGAGCAGAGGAAAACTCTCGTATCAAGGGAGATTGATAAGGTTGGAGTTGTTTCCTTTAGAGATGAGACAAATAAAAAGGAGACATAAAAAAGGAGACAAAATAATAAATAGCACAGAACAGCTCATCCACACACCCTTTGTGATCTGCTAAAGGACCTTTAGAGGTCCATGACAATGTAATCAATTTAAGCTGCTGCTACCTGCCTCTCCCTGCCGGCTGGCAGCACATCAGGCTCTCTGCCCTGTGCCTCCTTTGCCTTTTGGGGTATAAAGGCTAGTATAGGAAGGTAGGGCAGGGGCAGCAGTTTTTCCTATTTCCCAGCCATAAACATAGGGATAGTCACACGTCACAGAACATTCCAAGCCAGAGGAGAGGGAGAAACTTTTCCACATAGTACACAATCATTCATGGAGCCAGACAATAAATAATGTTTACTTTTTAACAAGGCTTTCCTGGGCTACAAGAGTTGCTGGCAAAGCTGGGTGCAGCTGTGGATGCTGGGGGAGGCTGCACATCCGTTCTTCCATCCTGTGAGCCAGGTTGGGTGCCCCAGTGGGTGGTGGCAATTAGAGGACTACTGGCCTCCCAGGTTGTTCCTCAAATCTGCCCCTGGTTACTGCTAACAGGTGTGCTAGCGTGTTTTCAGCAGATGATTACAGCAGCTGGGGTTTAGGAGGAATCCTAATGTGGCACATACATTAAGCCACTTCTGCTTAATGCCGAGGATCTCATAATGTCTAATGCCGACAAGCTATCTGGGCAGGATGGACAGGGTGGGATGGAACATGTCTCCTGTGCTCCTGGCTTTGCAAAAGCTAGCACCATAAGGAAACAGCTCCTATCTTGAATCCAAACCCAGCAACGTGTCACCCAGAAGATAAACTTTTGCAAATAATTTCATTTTAGAGAGGGATCAGAGTTTTTAAAAGAGATCTTCCTGTGCTCTTTTGAACTCCATAATTTCTTAGTGACATCTCTGTCTACTACCTGCCTATGGCTTAGAAGACCACCTAGTACCATTTAGGGACTAACATAATACCAAAGGCATCAAAGTTTGAAAGTCATAAAAGGAAATAGGTTAAAATCACATGACGTGCCTTGAACTCTTCTGGCAGCTTATTGCTGTCACTAAATGAGGGAGTACTCCCCACTCTGCCATTCCCACTTCTCCCTGCTGCCTGCCACTGGTGTTTGCTGTGGGCTCTGTTGAGCTGGCGCTGCTCACCATGGGGGCAAAACCTAGCATGACAAAAACCAGGAATAGTCATCTGTTGGAATAACAACCTGAACTGGCTGATTGCAGCTGAAGGCAGCGATGACTGGGTGCTGCTTTTAGTTGCAAGACAATCAGATTGGGGTTTGAGATTTCTTTTTTTTTCTGCTTGAGATATTTTTAAATATCTTTTATATATCAGTCTTCTACAACCAGGTAGGTGATGAGGCATTGTGTGATGCAGCTTTCCCAGCTGCAACTAGTCCAGTTTCCCTTTTTAAAGTATGCATCAGTCCCAAAGGAGCCTGTACAGCCCAGAGCAGGCTGACTACCCACTGGCTGGGGCACTCGCCACGGCTGGCAGAGGTCTAGGTTACTGTTTCTGTGCCAGTGTTTCAATATTATATAGTAAGTTGCTTTTATTTGGATGACCAATTTGATAATTGATGAACTGATTAAGAATCTCTTGCTCTGTTGGTGCTGCTTACTTTCTGAGAACAGAGTTTGGGCTCACTTGCTCTTTCACAGCTAGGAGTACCCTGCTTCATGCTACAGGGTTATAACACACAGCTGGCAAACAGGAGACCTGCCCCCCGCTGCTTTCACTGCTGAAGAAAAAGTTAATTTCCCTTAGTTGTCTCCCACTTACTGAGAGCCAGCATCAGCACACGGGAAGGCACCTCGCTGCTCCTGCGGGATGTGCAGTTCCTGGGGCGGGAGAGGTGATGCACAATGACTGGTGGCAACCGTGGTTCCCAGGGAAAGGCAAGGCTGAGGTGTCTGAGGCTTCAGCCACACCAAGGAGTCAGCTGCCTGAATCAAGTCCTTATCCTGCATCATCTGAGCTGTGAGAGTCAACGCAGCGCATGTACGTACCCCGTGGTCAGTGTGGGGAGTGGTATCTCATGGAGTGACGAAAGTGGGTCAGAGTGAACGCGATTTCACACACATTTGCAGCAGGCTGGCAGCAGAAATGTGTAATCAGTTGCTACAGTTCAATTGGTGTTTTGTAGCTCTGGGGGTAGTGGTGAGATATCATGAGACTAAGTCCTAAAAACACGCCGCCTCTTGCCTCTGCATTTCATAGGAAACAACCATCATAACAATCTCTGAAGACTCACTCCAATGAGTTCCCTAAGCAGCTGACGATAGTGCTGCCCTTTTTCTGTAAATTCAATTTCATGTCAGTGTACTGTATTGTATGAATTTTTCATTTTTTTGCTGCACTGCAAAATGGGATGGGATGGAGAGGGCCACATGCTTGCCATTTGCTCAGTTGTTCACTCCCATCACACCTGGGTTTGTAACTCAGCAAGACCCAGAAATGGTAAAAATGCATCTCTGGTGCCTGGACTGGGTACCCTGGCTGGTCCTTTATGGCCCAGCAATCACCACAGAAGTGGCTGCAGGGAAAAAATGTGGCCATTTGGGAAATGAGAGGGGCCAAGGCAGGTACAGGGGCATTGAGATCCACTGGCAGGGACCGAGCCCTGGAGATGGCAGTGGATCCCTGCTCACAGCCTGCTGGGAGGTCTGAGTTTCTGGGCCTTTTCTTTCTTCTAAGAGAGTCTTCAAATTCCAGGAGTTTTTTCTTGTCTTAATAGGAACGAATTTACACTGATCATTTTTGTTTACGGCTGCTAATGGGAATTTTATTCTTGAATCTCCTGTGTTTTGAAGTACCATTTAGTTTTCAAAGCAAACACAAATTTGTAAGCACTAATGGGAAGAAAAAACTACCAGACTAGCCTCTGCACTGCTTAAGCTGATGTTATACAGCCTCCTCTGATTAGCTTTTAAAAATTATTTTTGGCTTAGGTATGTAGTATAGAGCCCTAGACTGTGTGAGCCTTACCGTGCTTATCACTTCAAACAAGATATCAAGAACCTCTCCCCAAAAATAACAGATTGTAGGTATGCAAGGGACTCCATTTTTTCCTTCTGAAGTGTCTTTACTTTTAATATCAAAAAGCTCGGTTGCAGCGATTCCCCCAACTGCTTCAACCTGACTCCAGTGATGGCTGAGGCTTCAGGTGAGCTCCCTGCAAAAATTGGGGCACCCGCCCCAAGTTCAAAGCAAAGCAGATGGAGCTGGATGGGATACAGTCTGCAGACACCTTTCCTTTCATTATTTTTTAAATTCCCTTTACTATATTATTATTCTATATTTCTATTCTATTTTTCTTCTCATTTGTTTTCTGAAACAATTAATGTAGTTTCACTTGAAATGGTTTGTACAGTCGTTAGAGGGGATTTGGAGAGAGACAGCAGCTGTTAAGTGGATGCCAGGGATGCTTTATCTGATAGCCCTCTGTGACTGCCCCTCTTTGTGTTCTCCAGACCTTTGTCTGGGCTAACCTGACTTAGATGAGTTTATCTAAGGAATTTAGGCAGTTGTACAGATCTCAGTTTATAGGGAATTGGGTGGATTTGGGATGATTATATGAAAATTGAATATATATGTGGACAAAAGCAACAATAGAACAGAAGACTATAAAGCAATTGCCTTCCTAACACCAAGACAAAAATAGCAGGTTTGTGTAACCTAAAGTATATTAAATAAGCTTTCTGATGACCAAGTGTTAGAATGCTTATTTAGGCCCCAAATATCAGACTGCCTGTTTTTTTTTCTATTCTAACGTGTTTGAAGAAGTGAAAGATCATTTTCAAACTCAAGTGTAAAAGTAATTGTGTCATGCAACAATTGCAAATTTTTTTCAGGTGAGATTCTGAAATTTAGTGGGTTTTTTTGTGGTTTTTGTTTTTGTTGGTTGGTTGGTTGGTTGGTTTTTTTTTAAGCTATAGTTTAGAATATATAGGCTTTTCCATCCTAACCTCTGGCTCACATCTATTAAGCTGTTGTATTGCATATTTGTTCTTTTCTAGAATAAAAGTCACCTGCTTTTAGACTGAGCAAAATTTACTCAAGGGATCTTCATTAGGAAAATTGTAGAAAACACAGCATAATCATCTTCATATTTTGTGAGATTTTCCCAACATGAAAGGTTTGTAAGCCACTCTTCAAAATATAGATGTACAGGTTAATTTATAATGATAACTGGCATATATTTTTATAATGGCATTAGAAAACTGCCCTGCATTGCTGCAGATGAGGAGGGATGTGACTATTTACCTCTCCTGCCATACCAGCCAATCTCTAGAAAGGTGTCTGACCAAAACAAAAGAAGGAAGACAAGTGTAACAATCCGTATTTGTATTTTATTAACATTCAAAGTGGGTTACCTTTTCATGTTAATAGGCTTTTAACGATTTTGCATGGGAGAATGCCCTGTTTAAAGAAAGAGGGAACAGCTGATAAGTTCAAATATAGGAAAAATAATTTAATGTATCTTGTGTAGCATGGCAGCGTATTGAAATTTAGAATGTAACTTGTGCTGCCTCAGTTGTGAAATGCCCTCATCTTTATTCTGCTCCATACAGTTTAGTAGTCAGCTGAAAGACTGTTCCTAATAACTGTTTATCTTTAATACCTTCACTAACAGCATTATTTTGCAGCCCATTTTCAACACACACTGCATTTTAGAAGTAGACCCTATATTAGATCACATCATAATGGCTTCTATCCCAGAGGGCAGAAATAAGCTGCTTAAATAACTTTGTTATTGCCTTTGTGAATGCTTATCTGGGCAACTCTGAGACTTGTAGCTTGGTGGATGATGGGGCTGGACTGCTGAAGTCTGGGCACATTGCCACGGCTGCTCACTGGTACCAGCAGTGGTTGGGTCTCTGGGGGAGTCTCAGCATCTCCTGATGGCTGATGGCGGGTTTGTCTCTGACAAATAGGCAATTCTGAACTTTATCAAAGCTGCTCTTCACTTGAGCTCAAGGTGGGAAGCATTGAGAGCTAAGGGGGGGCTAAATTCACTAAGGCATGTTGGCGAAAAGGGAGTGCCTAAAACCAAAAATGCAGTGAATAAATGGGTACAGAAGAAAATAATTCACTTGCTGCCTTGCTCCTGTTCACCCCTGTCTTTTGAAAGATCAGTGAAACTCCATACTGCACCTTTAGATGAAGAGCAGAGTGGTATGTGACTTACAGGTCTTACCTTACATGAGGAGGAATTGGTCTCCTAATCCATCAGACAGGTAAGCTGCATTGCTTTTATCCAGTAAAAGGTGGATTTTGGAGGAAACAGCCAATTAAATTACCATTTACTAGGCTAGGGAGATGTTTCTGAAGAAACAGACAAAAAGGTGTGAGAGAACAACCAAGTCTCTCATCAACTCCTGGTTTTCAGTTTGGAAAAAAGACGGCAGGGCCGGGTTCAGGGGGAGTCACACAGCTTAGAGTAAATCCCTTTAAAATCTTCTTATTCATCACTGCACAGACCTTAGCCACATGTGCTACACGTGTCATGCATTACGTGCAAGTGGTATCCTGGACTTTTCCACAACTGAACCCCACACGTTCAACCTTGTAAGTGGGGTTAGACCCCAGGGCAGAGGAGAGGCTGCCTCCACCCCAGGAGAGCCTGCAGCAAGTGCATGTGTGGTAAAGTGAGGTTAACCATTCTTTATTCCTTCATTTTGGTTTTGCTGGTGTTCCAGATCCCAGCACAGGCTGGGTGAGGTGGTGGGGCCATTGTACGGCTCAGGGAAGGCTTCGGTGAGCCCTTGTGGGAGGGCTGGAGCTGCCTTCACACCTGAGAGGTTTCTGTCCCAGGAGAGCTCCAGCTCTCTGACCCACTCCGCCTCTCCCCAGCCTCTTTGGGGACCGCTTAGCTCATTAGCACAGCAGAAGATTAATCAAGCAGTGGCATTGCCTGCTTTTCCAGCTGTAGGAAAAAAAAATCCCAAGCTAATTTGGATTCTAATTTGGGGACTCCATCTCAGGCTGCTTATTCCAGCTGAAGCTGCATGCAGTGGAGCTGGTGGCTGTTGCAGGGGAGTGTGTTGTGTTTGGGGGCCAGGGCTGTCTTCAGCAGAAATCCCACCTTCTCAACAGAAAAAAAGGCTTTTTTTTTCTTGTTTGTGGGGTTTTTTTTTCTTTTTCCAATTTCTTCCACTCTGCTCCCACCAACAGATTTCTGCTGGAGGTTTCCCTTTAGATAAACTGGTGCTTTTTCCTGAAGAAAAATAGGTGTTGTAGAAAAATTCTCAGTCAGCTGTATCCAGGACAATCAAAATCTTCCCAGAGAGCCAGTGCCATTAGCAGTGTGGTGTGGGGTTAGAAAACAAGATAGCCTTGGGACTGAACGAGCCTTCAAAACCAGCTTGGGGATGCTGCAGGTGCTGTGGGTGAGCAGACAGTGGGAAACCCAAGGGCTGGATGCCAGTGGTGATGCCAGACGGGCTTCCACTGTCTGCTGGGGAAACAGGGGGTCTTGGTGGGTTTCTGACTCAGGGTGGGAGCGCTGAGGGGTGGTTTCACCCCGGGGCTTCCCAAAGCAATGAGAATACTTGTGGTGGTATCAGCAAAACTACTCTGGTTTTACAATGCAGAAAATAGTTTTTAAAATAAACCCAGGCTTTAAAAAGCAGTAGGAATCAGTTCTTCATTTCATGCAGTGTTGTACATCTCATTTCTAAGCTAAAACATCAGTAACAAATATAAGCTATCTATCAGAAAATATTGCATACCTATGTAATTGTTGTAAATATCCACGGTGTGGTGGTTTTTTTTGTTGTTGTTTATTTGTTTGTTTTAAATGCAAGATTCTTAGTGTATTGTGCTATTTCCTAATTTACAATGCTGAAAATTTTTTTGGACACATTCGGTATGTACCTAAGATCCAGATCCAAAAGCACTTAAACGCTCACCTAAAAATTCTGCTAACACTCAGTTTACAAGTGTGAATCTTAAAAACCGTGTAGCACCCATGTAGCTTTTTTACTGATCGATACAGAAGTGATGGAACTTTTTCCACCCTTTTGCAAGTTATAAAAAACATGTAAAGCACTAATCAGGTTTTCATCAAGCCTCCCAGCAAGGCCAAAAACCAAACACACTCAACAGATAGATACACTGAAAATCAGCTTAAAAGCCAAATGAAAAAATCAACTCTGTTTGGCAACAAACATTTTCAGTGCTAGCCAGCATCAGCTTTCAGGCTATAAATGGTCTCAAAGCATATGTTAATGTCACTAATGGGAAAGGGTCACATAAAATCTGGATTTTTTTACTTCAGTCAAATTGCATGACAAGGCCATGAGAAGTCAGGCTTATGGTGTTACCTACTCTGTGTCATGGACTTAGATGTATCTTAGCAGCAATACTTCAGTTTTAGGGTTTTGTAGAATTATGTTAACTTCCATACTGTGAGATCTACAGGTCAATATGAACATATACATATATATACACTTCCACTTATTCACACACTTTATATGGAGTGAGTATCTTTCACTCTTTTTTTGTTGTCATGACTAAGATGATTAGTCTAAATTGAAACTGTTAATACAAAATGCATTCTTTTTTTCTGTTAACACATCCAAATATTTGCAGAAAAGTTCCTGGCTAAAGTATGGTGTTTCTGGTCCAAGCCTGGAGGAAAGAGGAGGAGGGAAAAGAGGAACAGGGAGGAACATTTCTCCTCTTCCTCCCACAATGGGTGAGTGTCCAGGGCCCATCCTGGGATGCTGAAGGCCTTGATCCAAGTCAGACCTCCCTGGTTTCATACTTGGCAGGAGTGCATCCAAATACTGGATGATATGCGGGATGAGATTTAGATGGGAAGGACTCTCTGAGTTTCTTCTAATGAAATAATTTTATACTGTCATTTTAGATAATTAAACATTGGCATAGGCACCTCAATCTGCTTTCCCCAAATCCCAGGTGAAAATGCTTTACTCCAGCCTTTTCCATGCTTTTAAATCTGTTTGTGGAAAACTTCCCAAGGTCTTGGGTTTGCCTTGGGCTGTGGAATATAAAAGAGTTTGGACCCTTATAAACTCTCTGGGGAGGAAAATGTTTCTCATTCAGCTCTCCTTTAAAAAAAAAAAAAAAAGAAAGTTTGTTCTCTTTTTTACTCATTTTTAAAAGGAGCTAAGAGCTTGATAATTCATTCCTGAAAGTTGTCTTTCAATGGAGTAATTGATGTACAAATGTTAGCAGTTTAAACAAGCTGGTCTTGCTGTATTGGAAAGTGCTGCAGACAGCAGGCCCATAAATAGATTGAAAAGAAAAAAGTGCTGGGAAATGCCTGCCATGAAATTAATTATGTGTTTAAATAGGAGTAGCTGATTTCTGTAAAACCAAGAGTGCTTTTTAGTTCAGAGTGGTTCAGAGATTCAGTCCTCAAGTGGAAGAAGTCCTAGAGGACAGCTCTAATGTGTCGGTAAGCAAAGGACACGGACCAGTGAATAAGAAGGCAATATGTATTTTATAAATACATAGAGACAGCTTCATCTCTGTAATGTATTCATCATGCAGCAGTAAAAGCACTTTGGCCCCATGTCATGTTGCATGTCCTGCTTGGTGTTACTGCACATGCACATATATCTTTTGGGCTTGTAATTGGGGTGTGTGGAGATTATTTCTTTATGCTTAAATAACCACAGGCCAGATTTTCAAGGAATGTCAATATGTCTGGCAGCAGTGGAGTCAATGGGACCAAGCTCCTTTATAACAGCTAAAGATCCAGTCCTGTGTGCTTAAAAATAGCCTAATGAGGGAAGGACCCACCTACTGAGAGGTTTTGTGACCTACTTTGGCAGCTCTCCTCCTCACTGTTCAGGAGGGCTCTGCTGGGCTTCTGCTTCCTCATCTCCCTGGTCTCCCCCAAATCGCTCACAAAAGCAAATTCCACCAGAGAGAGAGACAGCTGCTTCTGCATATATTAAAAATACACAGCTCTATAAATGATTAATAAAAGATACCACCGACTTTGATTTATGGTGTAGTAATTCACACCTAGCTGTTTAGATGGCTCTCAGCCTTCATCCTAGTGTTGCACAATGCACCCAGGATGAATGATTACCCTGTCACGCAGACCGTTGTTCCTAGTTGCTTAAATTGAGCACTGCACATATCAGACGGGATCATACAGCTGATTATGGCACACCAGAGAGACCTTGCCCACCACATGGATGGTCAAAATTGGAATGATCAATTTTTCAAGTTGCTTAATGATGCAACTGTGGGAACGCTGTTATCCATAAACTGCAAGGGCTCCGTCCTCTGGCATGCGGTGGACCTACAGCATTTAATCTTGTGATCATATTTAATCACATGCGCAGACATTTTGGTGGATCCTAAGAAGTGTCTAGTGCAGAACAAGGTCCTGCTGCTCCTCTGGTGGTAGATGTGGTCACGTTGTCTTTTTCCAGCTGTTAAATCCATGGGAAGTCACTGCACTTTTGCTGTGCCTCTCTGTGTTCTCTTTGACTTTTGTGTTTGTGTGAGATCTATCCCTAAAAAGGGAATATTTCATTTTTAAAAAGCTTCAGGAAGATGAGACTGTGTTATTAAAAAGAAGAAAAAAAAAAAGAAGAAAAAGGAAAAAAGAAAACAACAAAAAAAAACAACTGAGAAGCCAGGCACTTAGTAAATTAAATTGTCCACGTGTGATAGAGAACAGAAGTAGAAATATAACCTGCCTGGTCACCTGCAGACAACTAAACCAGTTTGTGTTTACCTCCAGGTGATTCACCACATCCCAATGTCAATCAAAATGGATCAAGAGGCCTGCGAAGTGCCAGTTTTTCTCTGTTAATTACAAGGAGATCCTAGGGTGGCTTACTCAGCTGTGCATGTCTATGCTCCAGAGCCCTAAAACTTGTCAGGGAGGGTGGGAGGAGAGGTTTAGCTTTTCCCCATCCTCTTTCACATGGTCTTGGAGTGACAGTACACAGGAGATGGTTTATATACTGTCTCCTTAGCACAGGGAAGTGAAAGGCCACAGTCATTACTAATGTCCCTGTTCATCAAATAATATTCAATAATAAAATGCTGTAGATAAAAAATGACTGTTGACGTGGAGCTTGCAGGGTGTAAAATCCCCACAGAAAACTTGTCCCTGATGATGGTCCACAAACTGGGATGGAAAACCTGATTGGGTTGTCCCAGATGGAAAGATAGACTCCAGAGTATTTAGATCCACAACTGAAGCATTTCTCCTCTTGAGAGGAGAAAATGAGGCCTCAGGAAGGGTTTTGTTACCTTTGTTCTGGTTTCTGAAAGCAGGAGTGAAACAAACCGTTCAGGGGAAACAATGCTAATAGAGTCATCATTTTGGCACATGAGCCCTGCTGGAAAGAAAGTCTGTTAATCCCCTCTATAGCCTCTCCATTTATACCCTTAGGCTGCACATAAACTGGCCAAGTATGAGAACAAAAGCAGACTAGAAATATCTCCTGTGACTGTTGTTCTCATGAGCTATTATCCCCTTTATTAAGGATCAGGCTAAGAACAACCTCTGTTAAGGACAATGTTCTTCGAAGAAATCTGATTATCATGCTGATTTAGGTGAAACTTGGCCCTGTGGCTTGCCTCTCCCCCCTGGCCTCACTGCTCATTTTCTTATTGTGCTTTTAAGTGGTGTTGCCATCAGCCAGGCTGGAGAAATGCCCTGACACCAACCCTGTCCCTGGCTGGGGGAGTGAGCCTGCTGGGCTTGCACATGCACCAAGATGAGTATCAGCCTAGAAGTACAGTTTGTCTTCACAGCGACTACTTTAAGATATTCAGTAATATCATTTTTATGACCAAAAGGAAAAAAAAAGATCTTGGACTATGTATTTGTGTGTTGCTTTAAAGACAGGATCTTCTGGAGAAGGGCAAGGCATGGGACTGTTCATCAGATCACTCGTGTCCTTTCTTGTACTTCTTTAATCATTATCATTTTAGAAATTAATGTATTTGATGTTTCATTCATTTCTTTAATATATCCGAAGCTCATTAATAATCTTGATTATCTTTTCTGTAGTTTTTATTTCATAAAAATAAAAATCCACACCAACGTCCTGCAGATGTACTCCCTTGACCTGAATGGCACTGCAGACCAGGTTCCTTTGTGTCAATCAGAACCAAAGACGAAAACAGTCCAAAGATGGCTTTCCTGATCTTTCTGCAAAGTATATTTCCAGAGGCTTTTGGAGAACTTATCTTTCATGGAAATGCACCATCAAATGGGATGATGCTTTGGAAATGTCAAGTGCAAATAACTGCGGGGGTTTTGTTAGAGAAAAGGGAGAGGGTTAGATTCGTCGTAATTGGTTGTACTGAACATTAAATATCCTCTTTGGAAAGCTGTTTGTCTTCATCAAGAATAGTTGGGATGTAACTTATATTCCTGCAGTTAGAATTGTTGAAAACATTTGATGAGAGTTATATATAACAGTTTTACGAACTGTGACCAAATGTAATGTTTCCATTCACATATTAGAAGTACGACTGAGGGTAAATTGTTAGATTATGTGGACTTCAGGAGCCTACGAAGTGAATGATGGAGATTCTTGAGGTAAAGTAGGAAATTATTTTTTCAGACTATGTGGTTACAATTTTCTAACTCTTCCGATATTAGATAATCAAAAGTTTTATCTACAGGATAACCTGACCTTTCAAGTCATAATCCTGTTTAAGGCCATACAATAGGAATACGTGAAATCAGCGTAAAGAGTGACACATTAATTTGTAGGATTTTTGCATTTATTGAGCTATGATACTCATTTGTGAAATGAAAACAAAATACTCTAATAACGGCTTAATTATAGATCGGCCAGATGAGGCTGTTGGTATTTAAAGACAGGGAATGTTTACATTTAAAGCGATGAAGCTCCTGTCATGCTGGAAAGAAAGAGCAGGAAAAAGGTAATGAGACGAAGATTGATAAGTGTTTGGACCTATGTCTGTTGGACTTAGATGTGGTGGTGCAGGATTCTTACAAGCATGCAGGTGCTTTAGGACATCAGCCTGAGAGAGCCCACCAGCATGTGGCTGAGACAAAGAACTGCCCGGGTGCCATTTTGACCAGAGTCTACAAAGTGCAGGTATAGTCAGTCCTCATTCTTTGCAAGTCTAAGTGAAAACCAGAAGCAACAGGAGAAAGCAAAGATTTGGGAATTTTTGCCCAAATCTGCCTTATTCTAGGATTTAGAAGTGGGTGAAACAAATAGTTCTAATTTTTGTAAAAACAAGACAAATCAGAGTATGTTTATTAGATGTGCACAGATCAGGCAATCCTGAACCTGGAGGAGGGAAAAGCAAACCATCTCAGAGTCAAGGTTGAGGTTTGTATCTTATTCCTGGGTAAAGAAGAGGGAAGGTGGAGATGTCGTTGCCCATCACGCTGCAGGTTGTTTCTTTGGGTCTGCCTGAATTCACAGCTTGTCTCCTGCCCATTAAAGCAGGAATAATCTCCTAGGAGGGTGTTGTACAGAGCCACTCACACCCACGTAGGAGCTACAGTAGCAAACACAGGAGAAGAACAACTGGAAGGGTCCTGATTGGTTTTCATAAGAATTCCTTTCTCTCTTAAAAAGAAGTCTATTTAAAATTTGATAAGTTTTTTCTTTTCCCAAGAATTCAGCTTTGATAGAAGATGGATACCTGGAAAATGGAATTAGTCTTCCTGAGCCAGCTGTTTGCCAGTGTTGTTAGCATCTCTTTGAGATGCCACTCCAGAGAACAAGACTTGCTCTTTTGCAGGTCCTCCAGCACCCTCCTGGCCAAGCCTTGGTGGATGTTCACCTTCCTCAAGGGGTTTGAATTTGTCCCCCTTCCACTTTCCCTCCACTTTCCAGCTCTGCATTTTGAAGATTTGTACTCACAAGTTAAGATATAACATATTGCTCACTCCTGCTCTAGCAAAGACAAGGTTTAATATTTGTTTCCTTAGCAATAAAGGTTGTATTCAATCTAAGATATTTTAAATGTAATGCTGATAAATTGTGCACTTTCTTAATGCATATTCACATTGTGTCTTAGTCTATTATATGTGTGCTGTATAAATGTGATGCATTAGCTTTGTAAACACACAAATAAAAACAAAGAGAAAAAAAGCATTTGCAAACCAAGATACTTTTCAGTGAAGTAATGGATCTGTGCGAGCTGCAGTTCATCCTGAGCAAGGCTGAAGATGGCTCAACTGAACTAATATTAAAAAATCATCACTCCTGAAAGGACAGGTCCAATCCCCCAGCTTCTGGTTGTGTCCTTCCTCTCCCCTTGCATTGGTTCTGGTCCTGACTGGATCTGTAACAAGGCATTTTGACTCACTGAGCCAGAATAAAACTGAATAGGTGAAAAAGGAGGCAATTTTCTGTTGGGTTGGTGAGTTGAACTGTCTTCATGAAGGGCCTGAGAAATGCTGTGCAGAAACGCACTGTGAAAGTTGAAGGAGAGGGGGAGCAAGGACACTTGGTGTCAGTCAGCTGCCTGTTCCACCTCCCCATGCGGGATGTAGGTCCATGAAGGTGAATGCAATCCAAGTGGGTGCTGCTGTCTGACCCTGCTGTGCCCTCCATGATGCCCTGCTCTTTCCATGCACCAGCAATTGTGTCCATCTGGCCCCACAATGAGCCGGTTCATTGTGCTAGACTGGCAGAATAGTATTCAGTATTAGTATGGCTTTAGTTAGGTCTCTCCCAGTTTTGCATCCTGAGCAGGTTCTCCAATATGTCAAATGAACACAAATAATAGTGGAGAAATGTGCAGGAAAGCTTGCTTGGGGACACAGGAGGTGGCTGAACTATGACAAAGCTGGCTTAGATTAGTTGAAACTGTGGACTGTAGTTCTACAATATACCTGTTTTCTGCATTTCTGTTCCCCTTTGCTTTTATGAATTTGGGAAGCACAGTAAACATTTTCTGTCTGACTAATTTTTCAGCTGTACAAAGCCGTATGTATACAATGGACCTACCTCTGATACCCAGTTTGCAAAAATATCTTCTTACCTGCAGGATGCTGAAAGGAGCCTGCAAGAAGGACAATCTATCTAAAGAACAAAGGTACATTAATAATTTTAATAAGATCATACACAGTCATGAGAAACAAAACCCAAATCACCAACTCATGTTCAGTTGTCAAAAATGTCTGCAGCTGGTCCAATTAATTTGATGAGGTACACAAATTAGGAAATAACTTGCCTTAGCCTCAGATAAGGCTAAAAAGGGTTGTAAGAAACAGATGGACCTGTATTTCCAGGCCCATCCGTATGTCAAGCACAGTGGTGAGAAAAAGTTCCAGCACTGTTCCCATATGTACTGCAGATCATACCTTAACTGCTTGCTACTTTGGGCATCCTTCTTGTGGTAAGGTCCTTGTACCTGTTTGAGTTTGTAGTGCAGGTGATACATTGGTGAGCTCTGCGCACCTTCTGTGTGCCTGGGACTACTAAAGGCCACTGGAGAACTAGAGCAGTCATCGTCTTTGATTTAGTAGCAAAACCTGTTTTCATTACTTGGTCTCAAGTCCCGAGGACAGCCCAAATCCTCCAGCACTGGAGCTTTCAATAAGACATTGTTTGTTCTGCTGCGCTGTCAATAAGATGTCATTACTTTAGCTGCAAGATAAGACAGGATTTGTTAATGGCTCCTCTTGGGGGATGGTAACATTTTTTTCCGCTTATAGATCACTGGGGAAAAAATAAGGGAGCAGGCTGACAAGGAAAGAAAATCAGTTCAGCTTATTTTTGGTATTTATGCCTCCCAGTTAAAGCTGTAAGTTACGTTGAGAACAAATGCAGTCTTTTTCTTTTATTCGTAGTCATGTGTGAAAACAGTGCTATAATATGCAATATGCATATTGTATATATCTTTTGAAGATTAAAAAAAAAAAGATAATTTAGTATCTGTTTAAAAAAAAACTGTTGTGAGCTGTAACAGGTCTATAACCTATCATTAATCTCAAAGTACGGTACCCCACAAGAAGCAGATCATGTTCTGCCTTTCCCAGATCTAACTAAGTAGTCACTAATAAACAGAAGATATGTCAAGAGTTTCTCGTGTCTTGCTTTGACACAGCTGTCATCATTGTAACCCAGGGGCTGCACAGCTGGGGATGGAGCTGCTATTGCCCTCACCCCCGACCTCTGCCTCTGCCCAAATCCTCCTGCAAACAAGCCTGTCTGGTGTGGCCTCTGTCCCAGTGGCACAGCAGCCTTCTGCAGGATGCCCTCATGAAACTCCCTGGTCATCCTGGGGTGTTCAGAGACCAGGTGACATTTTGGCAATCTCAGAAATAACAATGCTGTATTCTTTGCAAAACCTCATTCAAGTCAGTGGTTGAGGATCTAATTCTGCCAATTTTTATGCATCTGTATAATCTTCTATGTAGTTATAACCATGAACATCCTGAGGGCATGTCTGAACTTGAAAAATTCACTTGCCTCCAGGTGAAGCCTGAGCTCAAGGCACAAAAGCTACTCCTGAATAGGGACCACAAAAGCTACTCCTGAATAGGGACATTCAGAGGACCCAGACTAGGTCCCAAGACCAGCCCTGCCTGTTTGCAGCTGTGCAGGGGCCTCCTAAAGGCACAGCCTGGCCCGGTCAGCTGGATAGGCAGCTCAGGCAGGCAGGGAAATCCCTTTTTTAAAGATGTATTAAATTAACCATGGGATGAGGAGCACATTTGGTTGCATTTTGATACATTTATTGTGCTGCAGAGGTGAGCCCAGGCTGAACTGGTCCCTGGTGGGGGCTACCCAGCTGCTGCATTGCCTCTCCCACTGCCTCGTCCCCCCCTTGCCACCCTGTGCGACTCTCTGCCAGGCTGGCCATGTCACCACAGCCACACATGCCAGCAGAGTCACCTGTGCCACTGCAGTCCCCCGCCTGGCACACAGCTGCACAAACACAGGGGTCAGCAGGAAGCAGCCCAGGGTGGCTGGGAGCAGGCAGAGCCCTTGCCTGCATATGCTGGCACAGCCACCAAAATATTTTCATGGGACAAGTAACCTTAACCCCTGGCTCACCTCTTAGTAGCCAGGCTGCTCTCAGCTCTGTCAAACCAAAGGACGTGACAAACCTCAAGTGCCATTAACCCTTGGTGGAGGGGATGGATATTTGGTGCTGAATGCCAGGCTCAGGCTATAGTCACTGTTTCCACCGACTTGTGGGCTCCAGGAAGTGAAGATCCTGCTGTGCCCTTGCCATGGAGGCTTACATGTAACTCTGCTTGCTCTGAGCAGTCAGACTGGTTTAGAAAATGACTGCATGAATGAGCACAATACGGGTGTAACAAGAGAGCGGTTGCTGGGAGCCAAACAGGATCCCAGAGAATGGCGAGGTAAGGTGATAGCTGCAGGTGGCTGTGTCTCCCTGCACAGCTTACTTAGCCACTTGTGCAACATCCAAACACCCAAAAAGCAGAGAAATGATGTGAGAGGCTTACATGGATACTACGTGAATATCTAAAAAAACCCAAACCAAATCAAAACTCCGATATCAGAGTTGGCTGTAATTTTGCTCATGTCGCACAATGTAAGAATTCCCCTATTAACTCCCTCTTCCAGTGCTAGAGGTGGTTTTTTGGTGTCCTGCCCTGTGCTTGCTGCACAGTGGGATTTTGTCCGTGGTCCGTGTCAAATTATTTTCTTCTTTCTCTTTTTCTTCGGCATTTAGGACATCACTGTAGCCTATATATTTACAGAGAATAATATATCTTGATACAATTGGATGGAAGACTTTTTTTTTCTTTACTAGAAAAGAGCACCTTGCAGTGCGAGGCAGGCTGGGAGTTGGGTTTCTTATAGTCAGCAGAACACCCACCAGTGTGTGCATGTGTGTTTGAAAGACTATACATGTTCACATGTGCACTTCCATACCCTGTGCTAGGACTGCCTGGAGTGACCAGAGAATTGATGAATCCATTCTAAAAGCAAAAGAAGTGATTTAATTTCTTTGCATCTTTGCTGACTGATAAACTGTAAATTTAATCCCAGTGATTAGCATTGCTTTTATAGGATAGTGGTATCAGAGAAGGCAATAAAAATCATAGAAAACTTTAAAAGGCTCTTGTTTTGATGCACTTCCAGCTTGCTAATAAGAAAATGCTTTCTTCAACTTTTCTGGAAAGGATTTGTTACTATTACCAGGCTACTTATGAGGAAAATATTGCCCCAAGCCATTTAAAGGTTATTTATGACTAACTACATACGTATCTTCGGTGTTTTGTGTACGTGTTACCAATCCATGGTTGAGGTCCGTATAAATGCAAATAAAAATAAAGCCTGCAGCCACCAGTGCTGCTCCCCTGTCTAGGAAATGCAGCCTTATTTAGTGGATGGGAAATGACAGATGGGCATCCTAGAGAAAAATCTAGACTTGGTGTGAATTGCTGATACCTTTGCTGAACTTGCTGGTGATGTACAGGTGGGAGGTACCAGGTGGGGCAGAGCACAGTTTGTGTTCATCTGGCACACACTGGGTGTCCCAAACCAATGCAATTCACCTGCTCTGTGACAGAATGAATTAAAACTAAGCAGGCAACACCAGAAGTAATATGCTACTTTGGCTATTTGTGTATTAACCAGAAAAATACTAAAGCCTGTTCTTTGAAAGGTTTTAAATGTATTAGTCAATGTAAAACCACACTTTCCTCATATAGATTTGGCCTATGATGATACTACATCCTTCTGCTTGTAGGAAAATAACCCTTATGCTTTGGCATCAGTTTCCTTTAGTTCGACACTCTGACAAAGCCCAACTAATGCAGCTGTGGTGCTGGCATCTGCACCACATACAGCCCTTAGTCAGTAGAGAACAGGCTGGAAGTGGTGGTACCTCCTTCCGTAACTATCACGAAGCTACACTTAAAGCAGATCCTGGGAATCCTTAAGGGTAAAAAAAACCCAACAACACACTTCAATGCAAAAAAGGTCTTCATTTAAAATTACTCTCTAATCTTCCTGTTCTCTAAGTCTTAGGAAAGGATTTATTTGAAGTAGAGAGGAAGAGTCAGAGCAGAAGCAGAAAACTAATGGCTGGATGACCTGGAGAGACAGAGAGGGTGGACCTCCTGGAGGTGAGAGCATCACAGACTTGATCCAGATGGAGAAATAAATGATGACTCTTTGAAACATAACACAGGGTTTATCATTACAAGAGTGAAAGGGTATAAAGACCTAAACTGTTTATTTGTATGAGAACATAATGGTCCTTGTCATCAACTTGGTGTTGAAAGGAATGACTCCCATCTAGAGGATGCAGCAAAAACAGGAGATAAATTTCAGTACTAGTAACAGTTTAATGGAAAAAGATTGGAGAAGAGGAGGAAAATGGAAATTAGACAGGGATGACATTCTAAGAATTTAGATGTGGCATTTGGCAGCAGCAGTATCGGTCATGGAAAAACAAACAACGATAATCAACAGCAGATGTATTGTTATTTTAAAATAGACTTTATTTAACGACAATAAATATAAAGAAATCTTAATATTCAGAAACTAATAGCAAACATTCTTAGAAAAAATACAAAAAATACATTCTTACATTCTGAATGTTAACAACATACAGAGTCTAAAACAGTGGTGACGGTCTGTAATTTATGGAGCTTGTTAAGGCAATGAAATGGTCACTGGTCCAAATTCACCCTGACTTCAACAGATCTGTACAAAGTAAGAGTCTGGCCTACATATCATGTGTAAAAAAGGGCAAAATTGATTCATAGTTTAAAACAAATGTTAATTTTCCCTTCCAGCAGATCTTTAACTATTATTAAAGTGACTTGTCCCGAAAAGAAAAAGTTACAAATACTCATATGTTGGCAACTGCCCCCTCAGCATTTTGTTCTGATGCCTCCGCAGAGCTCCCTGTGTACAAGCCAAGCACATTTCAGCAGTTGGAGGTAGAGGCTACAGAAATTGCACAGCTGAAATCGAACTATTAAAATGCAATTATTAGGCACTCTGTTGTTTTTCTGCTTCTTTCTCTCTCATCAGAACTGTGCTGTGAATAACACTGTTCATACAGCAAACTAAACTGAATTCTTGTTGTAATGTCTTCTGAAATTAAATGTTACAGCTACATTAGCAAGGAGTGTGGCACTTCAGAAGCAAATCACTAGAGCAAAAAGTTGATGTTGACTGGGTGATGCTCAAGCAGTACTCACGGCTCTCTTCAGCCTAACTCTGGTCTTAGTTCTCTGTACTAAGTGCCTGTCAAAGACCATTAAGTGCATGTCTAAAACCTGCCTTCTGGTTCAGCTTAAACCCAGAGGAATGTAGCCCATGTGCCCTAAGACCAGTCTGTGAAAGGAAGCACTGTCCAGAAAGTGGGAACAAGTGGGAGACTAATTTCAAAAGCACATTCTTGATCTGAACAAAAATGATAATGTAGAAACACACCCAAAGCTGATTAAGATTTTATTACGGGAGGATCCCAAGTCATAGATATACGTGCTTTTCTGATGTATCATTTTTTAAAATCATTATTTTAAAGGCAGGAATATAAAATCTCGATGGCATTGGGGGCCAACTCCTCCTTTAGAAAATGCTGTCGACTGATGTAAAAAGGGGTGAGAGAGGCCACAGGAACCAAACAAGGAGCAGAAGACCAGGCACTTCTGAAAATTTGCCTTAAGCCACTGCTCAGAGTGACCCCGGGCAAGGCACTCAATTCCTTTGTTTCCTAATCTCTTTACCTCACAAAGAGGGCAATAAATGCTTCCTTAAGACCAAATAATTACCTGAAGTGGTCAATTTCGTGCTGCATTTTTCCCCCTGGTCACAGGATGCTTGCTTGCTGCCTCAGCCCTCCAACACCACCCCTGAAAGGGTATATAAGGCACACTGGTTCTCTGGACACTGATAGGGAATGAAAATGGCATGTCTCAGCTGGACGTAACTGCAGATGGGGCCCAGACAGTTCAAAGGTAAAATCAAAAGCTCCAAATCTGAAAGGAGCCAATTGGCCTTTTTGGCCAAACTCATTTCACAGAAGGAAGTCCCAAGTACTAAATGAAAATTGTTCCATGAAGCAGTTTTTGGGATAAAAAATCGTTTTAAACAGAATTTTGGAATACTATGTGGTGACAGGACAGCGGGCACAAACTGAAACACAGTAGGTTCCCTCTAAACATCAAGGAGCACATTTTCACTCTGAGACGTGACCAACACTGGCACAGGTTGCCCAGGGAGGTTGTCAAGTCTCCATCCTTAAAGATACTCAAAAGCCATCTGGTCATGGTCCTGGGCAACTGGCTCTAGGTAGCCCTATGTGAGCAGGGGGTTGGACCAGATGATCTTCGGAGGTGCCTTCCAACCTCACCCATTCTGTAATCAGGGCAAAAGGTCAAGACAGTATCGGGGGGATATATTTTTGTAAGAAATTCTGTCTTCTTTGGAAACTTCTCTTGGTCCATCTGCCCAGTTTATATTTGCTTCCTGGTAAATGAAAGTCTTGTCATGGTTCCAGCAAAACCAAAAAAAAAAGGCAAATAATAGAATTCCCTGTGCAAAGAAACACCGCTTCCATTGCTACTCTGGTTGGCTGTCATTAATTTTTATGTGCTATCTTGTTTTCCTGTCTTAAGGTGGTGTCTACACAAAGTTTTCTAGGCATCATAATAAGTAAGCTTCAGTCCTTCAGTGTCAGAAATGCAAGTGGTTCTCTGGAAGTGTGAGTTTCTTTCTTTCAACTTTCCTTGTTTTTTGAACCAAGCTTTCCTCTCACATTCTTCCATGCGATCGTGCAAAGTCTTGCTGAGTGAAAGCTTGTGTATCAGGACTGCTGAAAGGACTCCCCTCATGTGCTGGTTTAAATGTTGCTGTTTCAAAGAATAGGCTTGAGGTACATGGCAGTCAGGATTCATAAGTTTTGCTACAAAATTCAGATGTTTGATTCCTTCTGATTATTAATGGGATAAAATACATCTTATAAATGCTACTTAGTTTCTGCAAATGAACTTAACATATAAAAAGCTATATGAATAATCTGCTGAAAAATTCTATTACATTTAAGAAGAGTACAAAATCAAAAATGCTACAGTCATCACCTGGTTTACAGATCACAGGCATACTTTTGCTTTTTTAACAATATTTTGGTTTTCAGAATTTGTAGAAATCAGTCCATTAAAACTGTTAAAAGAAAGCAAGTTAATAATTTGAAGTATCACTGCTGCAGATACAAAGCGGAGCTCCACGTATATGCTTAATCTGTAATTCCCTAAATCCCAGTTTGCACTGGAGTCAAAATAGCCAAGCAGATCTGTAGCCTAATTTGAAGATGACTGATGGCTCTAGCACATGCATCCTCACTTCTAACATTGTTCCTAGTTATATTAAGCTTCATAGCATGGTTACGGCATATTAAATGGTTTATTCCAACTTCCAGTTTCAATAGATTCATGGTCTTGCCAGAGTTCATGTTATCACGCAATGTTGCATCACAACAGGTCCAGCTGCACATTCTTCCTGTGTCAAAATCTGTTGGGAAGAGCTCAGTGCCTTTGGTGTGAGAAAAATGCAGAAGACAGCCCTCCACAAATATTGATTTAGTACGTGGAAAGACTCCTAACACTCATTACTGTTACAGGTAGGAGACCTTCAATGCTACGGTCATTCAGAGCAGAATGGGCACGTGAACTAATGAAAGTACATTGACTGGGGAAAAATAAAATACCTGAGTTTTCTGCTCACTTGGAGTGCTATAAAGTCAGTTTGTAGGCATTGATTTCAAAGGCAATTCTCCTGTTTACACAGAGATTGATGAACAGGATGGGCTTACAGTCCTGCTGCATGATTAATTGAAATATCTTGTTATCCATTTAAGTCTCAGTATGCATAGCTAATTCAGTGTAGCACACAACAGCGCTTGGTATGTCGATTCCAATGACTAAACAACATGATTTTGAGTTGTATTTTCCAGCTCTTTCCTTCATGTTTTGGCTTTTCTTCGTTGTTTTATAGTTCGGGTTTGTGTTA
The DNA here is from genome assembly GCF_964273445.1 of Streptopelia decaocto. Classification (NCBI taxonomy): domain Eukaryota; kingdom Metazoa; phylum Chordata; class Aves; order Columbiformes; family Columbidae; genus Streptopelia; species Streptopelia decaocto. The sequence continues at coordinate 33,224,688 of NC_138663.1, read as the reverse complement.
GCAAGTAATCAAAAATCCTTCAAAGGACATGATGGTATTCTTACAACAAATCATTCTTGTTCTTCAGACTTTAGTCAAGTAAAATGAGAGACTTAATAGCTGATGCCTAAATAAAGTGGAAAGCACTCTACGTATTTGAGAATTAATGTGCATTGTCTTAAAATGATAAATAATTTTCATCTTTACATGTTAAAAAATATGTCCTACTAAAACTGTTTAAAAAATTGGTAACTCTTCTCTGAGTCACAGCGGTTGCATTTGTCCAAGGGAAACAGGTAAATGAACAGTTAAGAGTTGCAAGAAACAGTCTTTGGTAAAGGGAATTAATCCAAAGTGTTTGGTTAACCATTGGTGATATCTGGACAGGTATTAGTTGGCTAAATACTGTTATTCCATAGAAAAAAATACTTATTCATCTTTCAGTCGGAAAGTGCTCTCTACTCCTTTGATAATCTTGTTGGCTATTTTCCCCATGTTTTTCTTTACAACTTTGAGATCGTTCTCATGCAAGAGTTTCTGTGTTAGGTACTTCTCTCGTTTGACCTTGCTCTTGGTCTTCTCTGATACATCCGGAATTATGTATGAAATAATAAACTTCACAAAGTATATGACATGCTGGGGAAGGTGAAAATGAAAAAATGTTAGTCCAGTTGTTGATGATATTATTATTATTATTATTATTACTACTACTACTACTACTACTACTACTACTATTGAAATGTCACATTATCTTGTAAGACTCTGAGCTGGTTCGGTATCAGTGTCTATCACAGTGGGACCATATTTTGAAAAGCAGACAAGTAATGAATAGAATAATTGTCCGATAAACAAAAATTTCTGATTTTCTAATCCTGTTTTTAACAAGATCTTCTCTGCCTGCTTTGCGGCAATCTTGATACCCAGTCCTCCTTCCCTGCATGGAAATATTGTTTACAGTTTTTAAAAAATTGTTTTGGGTTTGTCCAAATAACTTCGGAGCAATGGACTTTACTACAGGAGCTCTGATCTAACCAGTTGCATGTTTCTGATGACTTCAGGAGTCCCTGGATCAGGCCCAAAGCACATTTTATGATGTAAGAATACCTAATATTCCTTTCCCTTCATCTTGGACTGACTCTTATCTTTTTTGAGCCCAGATTGTACCTGCAGAGGAAGGAGCAATTGCTTTTTGATGCTCATCTAGAGACTCACCTCTTGCAGTGACTGTCTTTATACATTTCACTCTGCTAGTGCACGTGTATCATGTATTCATGAGGCTACGCGCAAACTTTCTCTAAGTACATGTAAAAATATTTTGTGTGCAACTGTCCCTTCTATTTCTGATACTAAAAATCATTTTACAGTTCTTGGGAAAAGAAACTGGAAACGTGGAGCAATCCTTTGCTGATGTTGTGATTTCAGAGGCTTCTTTTTCTAATGCTGCTACACTTTATTTACATCTCCCAAACTCTTGTCCATGCTGGCACACATGGCCAGCTCTGATACCTGTGCCTGGACAGAACATTTTGAGGGATTTTCTGCATGGAGGGGAGGGAAGAGAAGTTTAAATAAGCAATGCTCAAAGCCCTGTACACTTACCTCCATGACAATGATGAAAGCCAGCTTGGCTGCAATGACATGCCAGTAGTAGATGTTATGCTCATATTGGTGCTGGTGACCAGGAGGGTAGCGGAAATCCCGGTATCTGAAAGCAAATCGGGGAAGTCAGAACTAGGCTGAGGCATCTCTGCAGTAAGGCACCGTGGCCAGATGATGGAGCAAGACATGTCCCTGCTTAATGCAGCCAGGAACCGTCAGCTGCACATAACTACAGCAAACTTCGTGTGTGCAGAATAAAACATATTTGGCTGAAATACGCTCCCGCCCCCACTCCCCTCCACTGAATTAATAATCTCTTATATAACTTTTAAAGTATTAAAGTGCTTTTTTTTTGAACACTACCAATTATGAGAAAAGCAAAATAAAGTAAAAATTTTCTGCGTAGCACAAACTTATGGATTAATACTTCCACTCCGTTCTGCCATTCAAAATAGACTGGCTTTTAGTGTGTTTTAACATTTCTTCCTGGCTATTTTTAACTGAATTGGGTGATTTAGATATTTAAAAATTATATTTATTTTTGTCATTGGAGAAGGATGGTTATTTGATACTTGCCTGCATGTCATTTGGTTCCCAAACGAAGAGGAAAATGGCTTGCTTGCATTCTTAAAGTCTGATATATTGAAGACAGAAAGTGTACTGTTTATATACCCTTTCATAGTGTAACTGCTGTGACTCCCATAAGGAGGGACTGAAAAGGACCAGTAATAAACCAGACGAGGAATCATGTCAGATGTAAAAGCAATGATCATAGCCTGCATTTCAGAAAAATAAGACAAAAAAGCAGAGTAGCGTTTAAGAAATAAGCCTTAATATACATGGCTTTGTCATATACTTGGTATCTTGAAAGTTACAGTATGAGCTAAAAATAGAAAATATGTGCTTTTCCAGTCAGTGGTTCCCCCAGCAAATGAGCACTTAGTCACTCATGGGCATAAAACAATCTCTTTCTGGAATGTGCACTCTGTACAGTTTTAAAATTACACTCACTCTGTTGGATGCCTTAAGAAAGCTATACTACAACACACTTTTTTTTTTTTCAAGAGCATGCAGTGGAGGTCAACAGCAAAACTCACCTTAAAGTACTCTAACCTTCAGCAAATGTGCCTGACATCAGGTGTACTTCTAAGATGCTTAAAGAAATCCTGCCTGGTGAAACTTATGGAAACAAAAGTACTTCAGTAACAGAAAATTAAGTTTTACCAGGAAGCCTGAGGTTTGAGTAAAATAATTAAATAAGTTATATATATATAGCTAATCCATGTCTGACCCTAGAAACATCCCACTCTTTCTGAGGTGCTAGCCAGCCCAAATTCATCTTGGCAGTTGTTGCCTCATAAGTTTCAGTGTCAGTACATGTGGAAACTGCTCTTGATGCCAAGATAATTTTTTAATAGCAGCTGCATAGTGCTGTTTTACATATGATGTGACCATTTGTTTTTATTTTGCTCCCAAGGGAGTCCCTGTCCTACTCAGTCTGCTAGAGACAAAGTGGGTAGGAAATATGACGTCGGTTTGTTGTGGGAAGTCTTTTCTAAACTCAGGAACTACCCAAAACATCTTCTGGAGGGCAGATTAACTATGTTTAATCCAATCTCCTCTTCTGCTATTGCACACTGAAAAGACTTCTCTGTGAGGAAGACTTTCCACCGTCGAGATGTGCAGCAGACTGCCTAGAGAGAGGCTGTCTGCCCAGCGCATCATGACAGGCATCTCTGGTGTCCAGCACCTGGGAAGGAGTGATGAGCTCCACTCCAGAGCTGAAAGAGAAATCTTTTGTTCCACAGCAGGGAACAAAACCACTTGACAACATGGATGGAAAGAACCAGGGCAGAGACTTGGGGGAGAAAAGTGTGAGGTAGAGGTCTAACAGGGTCAGAGGGAGAGAGGTGAAGGCGAAGATACATAAAAAGGGCAGAAAAAAGTCTAGTGCAGGTGTGGGATACAGGAAGGGGCAAAGTTAAGCAGTATTTGGTATCAGAGGAGCATAAGAACTGGTTAATATCTGTATTTTATTCCCCTTCATGCCAGCCTGCAATTCATGCAATCTGTATTTCCTTGTTCTCATGAGATGCGGTAAAAATCGTCCACCTTCATGCAGCATTTCCAGCAAGAGAACCCCAGCCTGAGGAGCTATTTTCAACAGCTGTAAAAAAAGCGAAGAGAGGAAAAAGGATAAAAAAAAATGGGGACACCTCTTCTACAGTTCCTCAAACAGCACTTTGGTGGCAGTGCTAGCAAAAACAACCACTGTCCCTCCTACCTCTGCCCCTGGCAGCCACTCATGTGCTTATGCAGCAGATCAGATCACAGTGCTGATCTGGTGGGGAATCTGGCATGGATTCTCTCCCTGATGTGGTTCCTCATGTGTTTGTCAAAGTGCTGGTGGCAGCACAACACAAGAGACAGTGACAAGGGGAAAATCCAGGGAAGACAAAGGGTGAGGAGCTGAAAAGTCTGCAAGACTCACCCCACCTCAAGTAGCATCACTGCCAAATGGTCAACGCTGTCCTAATGTCTTACCATTTGAACTGTTTTATTTTGAAGTAACAGAAAAGCTAAACTCTAGTTAAGACAAAAGCTGCAGAATAAAGACTTAAGATTGAGACTGTGGTCCAAAATCGATATTTGTTTCTCCAAAATCTTGTTACAATTGAATTTATTTGAGAGAAAGTTAGTTTGGCTGATGAGAAAGAAAAGGGAGGTGTCCTAAGACTAAAATAAACTTGTTTAAAATTTTCAAGGATAAGATTGGGGTTTTTTGTACTCTGGCTTAAATCAAATGTAGTTGGCATGCACTTTTGAAACCTGTTTTTAAGCAATACATGTCAGTGTGCAATGAAGTGAAAATTATGTGTTTTTTATATTTACACACAGAGAGTAGGTGTTTTTGGCTTACGAGAAATATATAGTACTGTGTCTTGCAGTTGCAGGGAGACAACCTCACACCTAAATTCCTATTTTTAACTGAAGTACAAGCACAGAAAGTTTTAGTTATGTGTAATTTCTTTCTGTTCGTTAGCTCATACAGTCAGACCCTAAAATGAACTAATAGCAACTGAACAGTAAGGCAAAAAAAACCCTTCTCCATTTGGATCAAAGAAGTTTGATGCTGCTTCTTTGTATCATTTAGAAAGATGCTGGAATATGGTATATTTACAGAACTTAATATTTGCTTTTACTGAATATTTCTGCAAGGCCCCAGGTCTCTCATCATCCTTAATCTGAACCCTGTCTCACTCTCCTCCCTCTCTCAGAATGATCTCCAGATGTGCTCCAGAGAGCTGCAAGGACAGAAATATGAAAACTAATCCTACAGCATTGTCTCAAAGGAAAAAGGTTTTTTTCTCCTGAGTGGTGGGCTGCATTTCAGAGTATTGCACTGGAGAACTACAAACAAATAGCACATTCTCTCCTTCCCGAGCTTTACTGCGCACAATTTTCCATTTGTACCATAACTAATTAAAATCAGTCTTCAAATCAACAACAGATGCTTTTGGTGTCATGCAATAGCAAGTCCAGTGCCTGAGCAGCAACTCTAGAAATGGATAGTTTTCTAAAAAGTTGCTTGCAAGTTACTAGCAGATGTTACAAAGGTAGTGCATGAAGGAGAAGACACACTACCCAAGTCTAATCAGCTGTAACAAGTCACGTAAAAGAAAGTTTCTGTGTACTAAGGAAACATCAAGGCAGGGATAGTAAACACCGATGACCTATGCTAGATTGTGCATGTCAAACAAGAAAAAAAGACTTAAAGGAAGAAAACCGCTTCTAGCATTTGCTCTAACACATGGCTTTATAACCACACTTCATTAGCAAGAAATACGGATCTCTTTGAGGTCCTTACAACACCTGCAGCACAGCCTTTTGAGCATGAGAGTCCCTGATGCTGTGCCCCTCGCGTGATCATAGCCCCACTGGTGTCAGTGGCGAATGCACCATGTTCACACTGACATTAACTGTATCTAACATGTGAGACCTCCAAAATGCGTGACTCTAAAATAAACCTGCCTGCAGTTAACAGTCTCAGGAGCACTGGCATTGAGTGCCTGTCAAGGAGGACAGAGGGTAATACCAAGCTGTAAATATACTTTTGCATATCGAGAACGGCACATTTTCAGTGATGCCTTGAGGGGTGTAGCACATAAGGAGGAATTTGGAGTGAAAAAAGGTGCAAAACTCAGATTAGCCTCAAGTGGGCTGTGACTGAGTAGCACCTATTGCTGGGTCTTTTTTCTGCAGAAAGCAGGTCATGAATACATTCCTAACAGAAGCCTACACATCTGAGTCACCATAAGGTCACCAAAGCCACTTAAACCTTGCCCTGAATATCATAAGGACTATGACTAAGGTACTTGTAACAATTTTTCTTTCATAGTGGTATCACAAGATCCAGCTGGACTGACTAGGAAAGTCAGCATATCCAACAGCATTATATATTTGTTTTCCTTCCATGGCATCTGAAACCTTTTTTGCCTTTAATTTTATAAGCTTTCCAGCAGCATAGTTTGAAAGAGGATATTGATGCACAAATAAAGTTGCCTCAACTTCTAGCTATGCTAGGTGAAGCTATGCTTCATCTGGGAATTTGCATTATCTGCTAGGATTTGCATCATCTGCTGGGACAGTTATCACTAACAATTTTTTGGCACAAGCACTAAACCAAAAGAGCCCAAAACTATCTCTCGTGTCACCTGACATATCTAGAAATCTGAACACGTGTTATCAAAGTTGCATCATTTTTGTTTTAAATTTTAACAGCAGATTTACTAGAAGGCCTTGAATGTTCCACATGCCTATGGAACAGCTGGATTTATGTTTGGCTTGCCTCAGCAGAGCAGTGTGAAACAGCTGGAACCTATGCTTGAGCTTGCTGTCTGTCTCTCAGATTCTCTTATAAATTTTCCATTCTCAAGTTCTCTTCTTCCATCATTTCTCTGTGCTTATTTCTCTGTGCCTATTTATCTGCTTTTATGTTCTCCTGAGTCTCCTCTCTACATTCTAGCTATGTTTGCCATACCTGTTGAATTTCTATAGTGTGAAATAAAGTTCTGAACAAGAATAAGAGCAATTTTGGGAGGACCTTGAATACCTGAAAATACATGTGATAGCTGAGGCTGAAATATAATATTTACCTAATCATGGAAATCCACTCTGGATCTAATAATCAAATAATTCACAGTGGAAAACTCCAGTGGATTGTTTTTCTCCCCACAACACAGTCTATGTACAAGATCTTGATGAATTAACAGTATGGGAAATTTGAAAGGTCTGAATTTCATTACTAGGAGTATATTTGTCAGGAAAAAAAAAATCTACATATTTTAAAGAAACCCTTTAAAAATTAATTTTAACTCAAACTGAAAAATAGATGAATTTCAAAATTCTCAGAAAATTAATTGTGATCTCAAAAGGTAAGTGCTGCAATTTTGAGCATACACTGTATTTTTAAGTACACAAGAAATAAGCTGAATTTCTGTTTTAAGTGCAAAATTGCCTAAAGCCAAATACAAATATGAAGTCATTGAGCAGAAGAATTGTAACAAGTAGAAACAACAACCAATTATAACTTCGCTAAACTGCAACTTTTTTTTTTTTCTAAATTCATGCATTTAACTGTAGACCATCTGAAAACATATCTGTATTATGTGCAATAATTTTGGGAAAGAGGTGTTATAGTCTTCATATGTAACAGATTTTCCTGAAAACTCCAGCAACTCTAAATAAAATTTGTTTTCTTTAGATACAATGCTTTAGACAGTAGCCATATTCTGCTTCTAAAAAATCTGTAAAGTAACTGAGAGTCTAATTCAGAGGGGCCTCAGTCTTAAGGGACTGATACTTGTAATGAATTTAGGATTGTTCAAGTGCTACCTTGCCACATGTGACATCCCCACATCTGGATGCAATACCTGCAGTGAAGGCATTTTACATTTTGCAGTTGTTGGCCAAGTACTTACGTTGGTGACCACAGCCAGAATGGCGATGCCTTGCATGATGGGCTGCCAGGCGCCGATGTCTTGTGCCTTCTGTGGAACCATGCGCCGGTACTGGGTTGTTAGTTTCCAGGCATCCAACCGGATTTCCAACATGTTGTTAATCAGAGCCAGAAGAGGAGCCAGGGGGAACGATGCCACAAAAAGAGTGACAAAGCCAAACTGTATAACTGTCAAAGTGAGAGGTTACATACATCGATGAAGCTTTCACTTACTCAAGATAAGCATATGTGAGCATGTACACTTTATATACTCCAAATGTGGGAGATGGAGACAAGACCAAGTAGCTGAGTTCCTAGAGAATCTTACATATGAGGAAGTAGGAGCACATCAGTACTGGAAAAACCTGCTAGGTGATGAGGACAGAAAAATGTTACAAGTCACAACACACCAAGAGCAACTGTATGTATTTAAACATCCATTTAAACTGATGTATTTAAACATCCATTTCTTTCTTACATCTTCATCATGAAGATTTGGAAATCTCATGACTGTCTGTCTCAGTGCTGTGCTGGAAAGCCTGAATCATTTTATTGGTGCCTGAGTGCTGTGACAAGTCTGCTGGCAATGCTGTGGCAGAACACAGGGGAGACATGCCAGCTCCCAAGAGACCAGTGACAGGTCCTGGTGACTGCAGACCCCATCAGAGCAGCCTGGCACAGGCTCTGCTGCACAACATGGAGCATGGCAGGGGGCTGCCTTCTGAGTGCATTTCTCAGAGAATGGGCAAAGAAGCAGCACATGCTGTTTCCTACTTATAAATGGGATTGAGACGTAGGTGCTTAATATAATAAAAGCTCGCAAAACTCTCTATAATGTCTCATCAAAACCTGTCTTGGAAAATATTCATGTCTCCTCTGCCTATAGATTTATTAAGCACTGCTTGTATGAAGATTTTCTTTGGAGTGTGTTTGCACCCAGGAGCGATAGTGAATCTGAACTGTCACTTACCCATTTCAAGATACTCATAAAACAGTCCAAGTTTTCCAACAGGCTGCAGGTGGTAGTCCTGTTCCCAGCGTGGAACAACTTTTTCTGATCTAGCAGCTCCACAGTATCTTCCAATTAGATTCTTAACCCAACTATCAGCCAGGGAGAAAAAGACCACTAACATTGGTAAAATAACCTAAAAAGTTTGGTAAATGGAAAAAATTGACATTTGTGCTGTTACAGCTTTGAACAGTGGCTTTTAGTTATTCTTGAATTACTGAAAAATTCCTCCAAATATGAGCATAATCTTCTATTGCTTTACCCTGAGAACAGTTATTTACACCTATAAATAAGGGTGTAAAAGAGCAATATATCAGAATCACAGTGATTTATATACTCAGGTTTTACAGGTGAATGATGACATGAAATTCAAGGTAACAAAAAAACAAATTAAATGTAGGCCTGTTGCTAGACAGATTAGTTCCTTCTGATCAAAAAATTCACAGAATCATTGAATGGTTGAGGTTGGAAGGCATGTCTGGAGCTCATCTGGTCCAACCCCTCTTTGTGCAGGCAACGCCACCTGCAGCCAGTTGCCCAGGACCATTTCCAGGTGGCTTTTGAATATCTCCAAGGACGGAGACTCCACAACCTCTCTGGGCTACCTGTGCCAGTGTTTGGTCACCCTCACAGTGAAAAGGTGTTTTCTTATGTTCAGAGGGAACCCTCTGTGTTTCAGTTTGTGCCCATCACCTCTGGTCCTGTCACTGATATTAATCTGTCTCCCTCTACTTTACTCTTGCCCTTCAGGTATTTGTCAGGCATTGGAACAGGCTGCCCAGGGAAGTTGTTTGGTCACCATCTCTGGAGGCGTTTAAAAGACGTGTAGATGTGCTTGGGAAAATGGTTTAGTGGCGGACTTGGCAGTGTCAGGTTTACAGTTACACTTAATGATCTCATGGGTCTTTTCCAACCTAACTGATTCTATGATTCTATTCTATAATTCTATGACCTTCCAGAGATCTGCCCCACTGAAAAAGAATGTATAGGCAGTATGAATGTCAAACATGACTGAAAACCTAAATGAGTTAAATTAATAACTTATGCACAACTTAAAAAGCCCAATGTATAACATATAACAAATAACTCCACTCAATACTAAGCAGCAGTATCTAGTATAATATTTTCAGAGCTTTTGTTGCTTCAGTTTTAAGTATCCAGCCTGAAACACATTGCGTATGATTTGCAGAGGAAGAAAGCATTTCTGATTAGAACTAAAAACAACCAGAATGACACAAACAGGAGCTCAGGTTACCAGACTGAAAATATCCAAATTGTATAAAAAAGCACCAAAAGACTAGTCTTATTCTTTTAGAATACAATGCACTCCTATCAAATTCAGTGACCAAATGCCTGAACGCATCAAGCAAAAGCAGTATCTTTCAAATATGAAAGAGCACTTTACTTAATAGTTCGAACTTACGGAAGAAGCACTTCTTGAATGTTGTTCCAGATTGCTTTACCTCCTACTATGATGGCAAGCTGAGTTGTGAGTTCAAGAAGACATCCACCTGGATCACACTGAAGGTTGGGAGAGACATGAAAGATTTTTGAAGCCAGGGAACTTTTCAAGCATGAGTGACGCTTTTAAAATAATGCATTCCTGATTTGTTATGATAACTTTCTTAAAGCAACACAAAATGACTATTTGGGCAAAGATTTTCAGTAATGTATGTAAAAACCATTTCCAGGCCACATATTGTTACATGTGCTAGGCTGACAGGACACTAGAGAAAGAGTGAAATACCAGGTGAAGTCATGCAGATTTGCACTGTCCTGTCACCAGGTGCAGGTCACCTAGCAGAACAGGAATGCTTCCACTGATGTTCTCCCCCTCCCCTCTGTGCTGATTCACAGGTTGTTTGACCATGGGAAAATATCCTTGTCTGCGTACACATAATACATTTCTAAGCCCAGTTGGTCTCGTGTCGTATTATTTTATGCCAGGGGTTACTAAGGAGGTGATTGGCTTCAGAGACAGTCACTTTTTGAACTCTCATGTTAAATATGTACAACTATGTTATACACTCCTAACTGCATCAGATCACCTGGACTAATGGCTCCTCGTATTTAAAAACACTATAATGTGTTCTTACCTCTTCATTGCGATACTTTCCTAGCCAATATACTGGATTTCCAGGGTGACCTACAAATTTACCCTTAAAGAAGGCTATGTAGAAGCATGAAGAATAGTAGTTGACAAACTGGAACAAGAACATCTTTGTGGTCAGACTGTTTTCATAATCAGTCTGTGTCCTTGGAAGCTCTGCAATTAAAACCAAAAAAAATACTAAAAGAGCCAACCTCTGTGATACTGTGATACTGTGAACCTACATATAACCTACAAGCCGCTTTAGAGCCTCAGCTGGAAAAGTATGTGTATGCCTTGTATTCCTTAGTATGACTGAGAGTATTATAAACCAGATTGTACATAATACCCATGTCTACTGTAAGCAGTATGCTCATTCTAAAACTTTAAGGGTTGAAAAAGGAAATAATTTGTTCCCTGACAATAAAGAAAAAAAGAAAGCAAAAATTCCAATAACTAAGGGAAAAAGGCACTCAAATTCAGCACACTCAGGAAAGATGCAAATGTAACACTTTGAACTGATGAAACAATATTAAATTAAACTATATTAAAACACTGCACTACTTCACACATCTAAAGTAAAATAGCTACTTTAATGTTGATGGCCTGGATATAAAAAATAATAATATTTGTGACTGTTTATCTATTTAATAACATGGGAATGGTATCTAGCTTTGGAAGAGTGACCTTATTTCATTTATTTACAATAAAATAGCTATTCTCCCCATAAACAAAAGCTAATGTAATTGAATGTGTTATGCGTTACTGATCTGTTTTCATAAAGCTTGGTTATTATAGTAATTTTCTTTGCTTTGTCTGTTTCACAAGCACAAAACTGTAAACAATTGATCTTTCATGCTGGCTATACAAGGAGTTTTCAAGCAAAGAGCTGAATATCAGATTCCTTTGATATTGAGAAAACCTGTATTTGAAAATTTCTAGGTGGTATTGTGTGATTTGGTGGGAAAATTCTGTAATATGTGGTACTGGCGTTTGTTTATTAGAATTCTTATTATACGTATAAATGCTATTTTTTCTTGCTGTTTTACTCCAAGTTTCTATCTCAGGTACTTCAGCAACATACCAAAGTCAGTAATCAGGATTGCTACTTTTTCATAGATGACATTGAGAACCATAATGACTATAAAGCTGATGAACGAAGCAGTTACTGAAGTCGCTGTCTGCGGGGTCAGGTACTTGCGAATTGCCTCCGTTCCACTAATGTGCTGTGTCAATGTTGCAGAAAATGCCAGGAAAACTGAGAGCCTGTAGACAATTATTCCAATAACTGAAGCAATAATCAAAAGAATCTGCCAAGGGAACGCAAGAAATATGTTAAAGTTGAACCGTTGACTTTGGGAAAACATGAGTTTGAAACTCTTTTTACAATGGGGAAAAGGAAATCAGTTGTGTGCCTGTCATTTCATTGCAAGAGAATGATCAAATAAGATAGAAGGCAATAAATATAGAATTCATAAAAGAAGTTCTTTTTTTCATGCAGCATAGTCAATCTGCAGGAAAGGAAAGAGATGGTATGACTAATAACAAGATTTGTAACGATGAAAGCAAAGATAATGAGATGCATAATCAAATCTTACGCCTTGAGGCATGTGATGGAAGAGATTTCCCTTTTTTGACATTGAGCAACTGGCAGGATGGCAAAAATACTAGCAAGTCTGCCCTGATAATGGAGGGGGCTGTACCTTCTCTTTCCCATGATAACGTTACAAACTAAAGACTCCTCAAAGGAACGGACAGATTTTAAGCCAAGCCATGTTATCTGCATGAGTTGTACTAATGATCCACGTATCCCATCTTGCTTGTTTTCTCTTCTCTTCTCTTTCGTCTTCATTTCCTATCTTTATTTCTTGTTAGTTCTCTAGCTATTATTCAGATTAAGGTCCCCAGTGCTGCAAATCTTTTTTTCATTACCTCTGCAAACTGCTGCCTAGCTCCCCATCCCTGCACATAATGAGTGCAGTAACACAGGTGACAACCCAGACCAAACTAACTCCTTCAACCTGAAGTCCTGCCTATTTAAACCCAACAGTGAGCCAGTATTCTTCCCTTTGTGTTTCAGACATGTTAATGCTGAGTCTCTCCTGAGCTGCCAGCCACTACTCCATCTCCTGTCACCGAGGATGAGGTCTCTTCCAGCTGCTGTTTGTGCTGCAGGTGAGGAAGACACGCAGCATGCTAAAACACTGAGCTTTTCAATGCGACCTCTCCGGGCATGATCACCATGTTATGTATTGTTTCATGGGTGACTGGTCTGCTTTTAAGTTTAGTCGTAATTAAAGTAACAGCAGCTCTGGAAGATTAGAGAGGGCTCAGCTTTCGTTAAGCGGAATGAAAACCCTGAAAGAGGCCCAGGACTGTTAGACATGATATTGAAGCAAACAATTGGAATAAGTAGGATAGAAACTGGCAGGGAGGAAAGCATATAAACCAAAGTATTTTCCTCTACTTCCCCTGCCCCAAAGCAAAGACATTTGTCTTAAAATAATGAGGGAAAAACCAATGAAGCACATTCACAAGTGTATCTCAAAAGCCTCAGCTGCAGGATGTTTTGATAAATATTTTTTGTTAACTGTATACTAATGAGTGACTACAGCTACCATTTCATGTGGGCCCATACCTTATGGGTTTGGTTTATGCATCAGTTGGAAGTCCAACTGAACCTGTTCTGTTGTCCAGCTGTACCTGTTCAGTTCAGGAGGATCTTTATTTACACACTTACTAGAAATGGAAATTCATGAGGTGCAAGAATAGGAGGAGAACTTTACCCAGAAGAAGACTGCACTTGTACAGAAAGTCATCCGTACGCACTTCCCACAGGCAGTGTATGGCACATGTTCTTCTTGCTGTAAAAGATTGACAAAGAGATTAAGGATGCACCCAGTCTTTTCTTCATATTTTTTTTGTGAACTCCAATTACACCCTTTATGATACTGAGGGCAGAAAAAAAAGGAAGAAGTCCCTGATTGTGTTTCCTTTACTGCTTTGTTATCCTGGAAACTTACATTTATTCATTATTTTCAGTCTTGGCTGATTACAGGTGTCTTTTTTTTTTTTTTTTTTCTTTTTTCTGTGCATTTTAAGATAAAAATTACTTCCATAAAGACTCCCATAGAATATCCTCATTTCTTTCTAACTTCAGCTATGACAGGGTGCATAATCCTTTTGAGTGGACTTGTCTTTCTTGGCTGGTCATGGCATCCAAGGTCAGTATCTTTCAAACCTCATATTGACTAAAATTAGCAGGCACTATAATTTTGGTCCCTGATCTCTGTATTTCTCAATTTATTCCATAGGAACAATACAATAGCTTTCCCAAGGAAAAAGTCTACCTCAATATAGTGGTGTGAAAATTCACTGAGTCTTTATAGGACCTCTGAGGATCAAAATGGCTATGTTTTAGTGTATTCTTCACTCCTTGAGCTGCCTGAAAGGAACTTTCTAGCTATGACTTTATGCATTAAAGGTAGCATAGGTTTATAAGCCTTTAAACAGAACCACATTTTTTGTAGTACAAGATATAAAAAGAAGATATATATAGGATAGTTTCAGCTCTGGCAGTTAATTTTGAAAGTTTTCAAGTGCCTTCTAATAAACATTAGTATAATGTGAATGGAATGTGAAAGCAATACAAATGATCAGATAAATGCCAGAGTAATATATTGACAGAGAATAATAAAAAGTGAAGCTGAGCTGGAGTGAGCTACAGAAGCTAAAGCTACTCAAAATGTATAATAAATAGAGATCTAAACTAAGATCCTCATAAATATGAATCCTATTTCATTGAAATGAGGATTATCCTTGTCTCTGTGAGTTTGCTGTTATTAATAATAATTGCATCCACATGCACTTGGCCACAATACCTATTTATACATGTTTCAAACAGAAACATCTTTGGTTAAAAAATCAGTCTTGGCATGATGGATAATGTAACTTCTTTCCCTCTATTTTCCACTTTTTTCCTGATACATTGTTAGGCAAAGATAGCAAATTCTCAGTGATACTGGCCTCTGGCAGCAACACTGAATCATTTCTTGGGGGATTTAATAAAGTAGACTTAGTCTCCTAACCTGGGGACAGTGCCTACTTCTGTTTATTTATGACACAGGAATCTCAGCAGTGCAAGCTCCTTGAACAGGCAACCACATTAAGGTGCCTACAGTTAGGTATAAATTTCTTCCCAAGCATCTGTACTTTATAAGTTCACTATTTCCAAGCCAGCTTATCAGGCCTCCTTGAAAGCACTGCTGATTTTTACAGCTCCAGTCCAGATCCACCATTTCCATAGTGTCTTCTCACAACACATCTATTGCAGTAGCCATCACCAGTTATCAGAATATTCCTCACCTGTGTGATTTCGTTCATTACTACATGAGTGCATCGAGCTTCATATTCTGGGCGCACTTGTTCTTCTTGCTCTAAGTACTCAACTGTGTCCCATTCATACTCCAGTTCAGCTTGTCGTCGCTTCCAAAACTCCAAAAACAAAGTAACTATCCAGAAGACAAACAAAGTGAGAGATAGCATGTGAGTGTTGTGCACTACTTGGGCTGTAATGTGTGGCTCATGTTTTCCACACAGATTTCCACAGACATGGAAAAAAATCCTTATGGCTACTGCAATGGTGAAAATAACTGGATCTACTTCTTTATGCAATTATTGCTTTGGATACACAGGTACTTTAATAAAAGAAACCTGGGATAAATGGTGTTGTAAGCACATGTTAAAGAATACATATACATTTGCTTTCTGCCTAAGGCTAGAATATGAGCACTTTTGATTTCATATTACAGACTGCTTTTGAAAAAGTTTATAACTGGACGCATAAAAAAAGCAAGTTGTTTGGATAGGTGAAGACAAAATGCTGGAGAGTGCAGGACTTCTAGAAAATAAAAACTCAGTATGCCAAAAATTGCCACAGAGAAAAGCTCATGTTCATGCAGTCTGTAATTTTTGTATGGACAAATTATCAGTTTGCAGACTACAAGAATCCATGCTGGTTCAGGTAAAGTGGCTGAAAGACAGGCCTCTTTGTTCCTTTTCTAACATGAATCTGAATGGTCTGCAGCTCCTTCTGCATCCCCTGGAGACTAGAAACTCTCTGGGCTGGGTCAACAATTTCCCTCGACTGTGCTCCTACAACTGGAAGCACTGGGGGATCAGGTACACAGAAGCCTAAGTGGTGCCAAACTCATTACCTTGTCCTGAGACATGATGCAGGTAGATCTGGCAGCAGAGGCAATGACAGGCCCAGATGAGAAGGCTGCTGGGAGCTCAGGACGATGGGTGTCAGTACCATGCTTCCAGGGCTCCCAGATGCTTTATTACTGGCAAAATGCATCCTCAGATTAAATGAGTGTTGTGTCTCTGTGGCTCTGGCTCCAGGAGGAGTTAGTGTCCCCTCACTGCACTCCTCAATACTCCTACTGCCTGCAAGTAATTAAACCTACAAGTGTTTCTTTTTATTATTTCAGCCCCTCATGCTGAATGATGAAACCTCAATGGCATGCAGTTACAAGTCCAAATATTAAAGGTTATTTCAAAAATCAGGTGTGGTCAATAAACTCCAAACTGAAGCATTTAAAACCCAGAAAACTCCATGGGCTTGGCATCCACACATGGGCAAAACCCCAGGAAATCCTCCTCCCCAGGTTATTCGGGGGCCTCTTTCACAAGGACTTCTCAGATACTTCATGCTTGGAAGCACAAAGGCCACTCCAAGCAGTGGGCTAGAGGATCACATCTGCCTTTTCCTGCAGAGCAAGGAGATTAGTCTTCCATAAGCCTCTAACTGCTGCCCAGCCTGAATCAGCTACAGGCTGTATTGATTTGCTCCAGCTGCAAATCCAGCTGCTGCTGGGGAGTCCAGAAGCGCAGGGCCTCCTTCTGCAATGGCCTCTGTATTAACAGCAGGAGAAGGGCACAGAACATAGGGACAGCTCTCTCAGCCCAAACAAAGAAAAAACTTGTACTAGCTAAAATAGATCAGGAGCCGAGTTGTGTCTTTCAGAGCAGGGAAGGAGCTGCTGCTGGATTTGGCATTTCCCTTTTATTTTGAACCAGCATTTTTTAAACAGTGGGAACAAATGAGTTTTAGAATCGGGAGATCCGAGTGCTAATTCCACCTCACATCAGCAATTTGTGGTATCCCGTTTTGCATGTCCCTCAACATTGCATTCAGTATGGTCCAGGTATTTTGCCTCTGAAGCTGTCACCCAGGTCTGAAAAGAAATGCCTCCACTGGAGAACATTTGTTTGTTTAATTGATCTTATTCAGGGATGGGACCCAGTGATGGCAGCAAGTGAGGTGGAAGCTTCTGCTCCAGGAGCTTTGCCAGTCTAGTCATGCCATCATAGAAGCGGCAGAAGTGTTGGTCCAGAGCATTAACGTATAGAGGGCTAATTCCTGAGGCCAAATTCCCTGGTGTTTTATGCTGCTTTGAGATCTTTGAAAAAAATATGCAATTATTAAAAGTGTATTCATGATAATGATGCAATAATATATCTAAAAATCTAATATTAATTTAATTGTTTTGGACCAGAAGGTCTACAAAAGTATTAGAGCAAGATGAAAATTACAGCTGGAATTGTACCAGGACCATGGGTCATTTGGATTCAGTACTATTTAGACTGAATTTCTGTAATACAGTTCACCTTTTTATATAGTGGACTTATGATAAGAATACTAATAGACCATCACTATAACCATGCAGCTCAACTTTGTAATTATTACTCTTGCAATAATTCTTCAAAACAGGAAGCACAATTTTAATTAAAAACCAAATTGCAGATAAATTAACTATTCAGATGACAGAAGATGATTACATTAGTATCAAAATTCTGATTTATTTATTTAGAGAATTTCCTGGTGATATTTTGATTTCAGTGTATATTTTGAAGGAAATCTTTTTGAAATGATATGGGTCATATTTCTTTAAAGCAGTAGCTATTTTGAAGCTCCTTAGGTCACCATAGGGAAACAAAAATACAGTATGTTTTAGAAAGAAAGCAAATTATATATTCTTGCCAGTCTACCTATGAATTCAATAGTACCCTGTTTATAGACTTAACATATAACTTATTTTGGCAATTTTTGGATAGGATAAGGCAATAAAAGCCAGTTAAAAAAAGTTGCTAATATGAAGAAAGGAAACCATGTCTGGGAAAATAAACCTTGCCTAATCCATTGCAGACAGACTTATTAGAAGGGCGTGTTGTGGCAGGACGAGGGGTAATGGGTTTAAACTAAAAGAAGGGAGATTCAGGCTGGACATGAGGAAGAAACTTTTTACAATGAGGGTGGAAAAACACTGGAACAGGTTGCCCAGAGAGATGGTAGATGCCCAGAGAGGTGGTAGATAACCTGATCTGGTTGGAGATGTCCCTGCTCATTGCAGAAGGTTGGACTAGATGACCTTTGAAGGTCCCTTCTAACCCAAACTATTCTATGATTCTATGATGCAGCACCAGTTAGTTTCACCCATGGGAAACACCCTGTTTCCAGAAACATTTCCTTATCTCAAATATAAATCTAGTTCTCGTAACTTTTTAGAATAAGCTTCTTGATAAAAACAGGAGGAAAAACATCCAGGGAAATACAATAAACAACTATTTTTCATTTGCCTTGCACAGTCACACAGCTGTTAATAGGCAGAGGCAGGTCCAAAACTCTTTGGTAAAAAACCCAGCTCCTCTGCCAGATACAGTTAAGCATGTGGCTGGCTCCTGCTGGATGAGCATGAGGCAGCTCTAATCACTTCTCTTGGACTTTTCTCCAAGTCGAATGAAACAAAATAGACACTGAAGACCAACTATTAGGTTCTAATTCTTTTTTTTAAAATTTTCTTACAATGCTCAAAAAGAGTTCCTGTGAATATATGTATCTTCTATGGAACTACCTACTAGTGAATTCCTGAGTGCTAGAAAATGAAGTAGTTGCAAATTTATCCATGTTTCCTAGGCTGATGCTGAGGTTTAGCCAAAATCAGATGACAAACCATAGCTGTTGAAATCAACTTACCCCATATTCCCATAAATACTGCAAACACCAGTGTTCCAAAGCTATCAAATACACAGAGTTTCTGGAAAAATGGGAAAGAAAAAAAGGGCTTAAAATTTAATTAACCATTTTTTCTTCTATACTGACCTAGAACAGAAGCTGCTTACTGAACATGTTGATTTTTAGATTTTATGTACTTTAATAAACTATCTTTATTGATTGTGTTTCCTCAATTTCTGTCAATGTACAACACTCTCCAGTAAATTGAGGAAATTAAATGCAAACCCCAGAATTAAAAATATAAGCCAAATATGCAGCAAGAGGATAGTAAAATGATTTGCTATCAAACTTCCTTCCATCTGTTGCACAGGAAGAGGAAAAACAGTGCCTCTGGTCTGGGAACTCAGTATAGAGTTATCTATTTTTAATACAGCCACAAAAAGAAAATGAACACAGCTGGTTCTCATGGGTGGGATGACAACAAATCAAGCTAGTTCAGAAAAACACATTCTGATGAGATATCTCTGTGGTCACAATTTGCCTTTACTTTCCATCGTAGTCTTATCCCTGTATTCTTATTTCTTTTACCCTTTATCTTAAGAGCACTGAAGCAACACATGGAAGCTGGGCAAAATATTTCTGATGAAAAAGAGAAAAATCTCAGTTTTGGAGAGAGTTAATCTATGGAAAGCAATGACAAAAGGCGAACATTAGCCTAGTGAGACAATGTAATGGAGAAAGCGAGCGAGGTTCCTTTAGAGAAGAACTTGGAGCAAAAGCCTGGCTGTGTCACAGCTCACAGGACACGGCTGTGTCACAGCTTCTGTCACGGCCCAGTCAGCCTCTCCATGTACCCAACATGACAACGCAAGTCAAATTTGAGGCATGGATCCAGATAACTTCTTTGGGGAGGGAAAGGGCAGAATTCAGAAGTGCCAAAACATGCTTTAAACATTTCCTTAGCAAATTTGATTCAGAGCTACTGAATCAAGACTTTAGTAACTGAATTATTTTTTTTCCCTCTGAAAGGAAAAAATGCCCCCAAATGAATCCATTTCTAATTAAAAGACTACTTTAGTTGTGTATCAAATATTTGGCAGCTATGTGAAATTAAGAAAAAAATCCCAAAAAACAAAAAGCAAACATTATTTTAATCTTTGATCAAAGTGGAACAATTAACGTTATAGTTGTTTTTACTTTTCAAAGTTCAGTTGCTGTGTCAAAAGGAATAACTATTTGCATAGTTTCAGCAATTCTGCAGAACATTAGTCAAGGAACAATATAATTTTCTATGTAGTAGTAGAGAAAATGCAACTGAAGTTCAATAGCATGTCTATAAGCTGTAAATGTAGTTACCTTGGAGGATTCACAAGTGATGGTGAGGTTCCAGTAGGTACATACTTTGTCACACTGAGGGCACATTATGATATTACCTCCTATATTGGGATCACATACTTCTTGGCTAAAAACAAAACTAGTCAGTCACTCACAAACACTGAATTCTTTAGTTCTTTTTCTCACATGAGGACAGTACAATAATCTCAGGGAATTGAGAAATTATTACCAGTGATCTGCTCTCAAGAATTCCCACCTGCCCCATCAACATACATCCATTTCCATTCTTAGTCCTCATCTCAAAAATGGATGACATGGTGGAAAAATAACTTCCATCCCTTGCATGTGGTGGTAATTCTCAAAACTGCTCACATTAAAAATAAATCAGCTCTTCAAAGATCTCACATGCTGATTCAGGAATTAAAGATCTGTCTCCTAAGAGATGACAAAAGAATTTGGCTTATCTAAACTAGAATGGTGGAGGCTGGAAGGTCGTGTAATTGCTTTCTATGAATACATCAGTGGGGATAAACAGCAGAGAGGGAGATGAACTGTTTGACTAAATGATGATACTGTCATTAGCCTAGATGGGTACAGGTTGGCCACAGGAGTGGAGCTCTGGAACAACCCATCAGGATGTTTTGTAAAGATGAACACCCTTCCAGAAGGGGGTACACAGCGTGATGTCCTGAGGAGGATTTGGCACAATGACCCAGGTGTTTTTTCCTGGGTCATTTTGCCATGGTTGAATTTGGCCACGTTCTGGTGAGTGAATTTATGTCAAAACTATGCTTCTCCTCCCAACGTATCCTGGACAACTGAAGCCCCCTGTGCTGTTTTTCCTGTTTTCTTCTCACAAAATAGAAGAAAGAAAGTTTGGGGGGTTTTATTATGGTCTTTGGATATCTCCTTTTGGGATTTTCACAATGAAAATGACGCATTACTGCAATTTGTATTGACTTCTGTTTGTCACTCTTATCTTTCTGTTTGTACACTAGGTGTGGGGAAGCTAGTGCAAAATATAAAGAAAATGATGAAATAACAAACTCTGAGATGTCTATCGCTGTAATGGTCGATGGGCATACATTATACCTCTACTTCATATTTTATGGCTTTCCCTCCAAATCCACTACCATTGTTGTTCTCAGCCCCTTTCATTTTTGCCTCTTTTATTATGCAGTTATCTAGCAAACCCTGCACAGTCCCCCTCTGTAAGGGACTGATCAAAATTACATGTGATATTTAAATAGGCCTGATCAGGTACCTCCATGTGCAGTTGTCCTTTGTCAGGCATCCATACAGAAAACAGCCAACTCCTACAACTGCAGCCACAATCAGCATATTAGTGTAAAAGCCCAGCCAAGCAAAGTAGATTCCAATTTTTTCTCCATAGTATTTCCTGTGGAGGGGAAAGGTGGTTTGTTTGTTTGTTTTTCTGAAATGTGAGCGAATTCACATTTCTATTTCAAATAGTTCTTCATTTCATACATTTTGTGCCAACTCATATCGTCATATTCCTCTGGTTTGAAGTTTGGAATTGCAGAAGTATTACAGCTGGGTATTTTTACAACCACTTTTATGCTTTTAGAAGAAGATAGGAGGTTGGGGGGGGGGAAGAAAGAAAGATCATACTTTGTAAAGAAAAATTTTATGTGGCTGTCTTTCTGTGTATTGATTTATCATGAAATCTTGCTCAAAGTAAGTTCCAGTGCATGAGCTGATACGGGGGTGTGTAGCTACCTTTAGTACTGAGTTCTGCCTCTTTGACATCCACAAAACCAGACCTGTTATGCAAATTCCTAGTTCCCTCTGCATTAGTCAAGCCCCAGTCACACCAACCTGATGAAATCCAGGGGTTGCAGTTTGAAGATATTTTTAGGATGAGCCCATTCTCTGTAGAGAAGATACCGTTCATTTGGGCAGTCAGGATCAGTTGATGGGTGCCTAAAGCTAGACTGCAAAACAGAAAGAGTGTGGGAAGAAGACAGGTTTAATCTGAGCAGCACAGAT
Organism: Streptopelia decaocto; assembly: GCF_964273445.1. Lineage (NCBI taxonomy): Eukaryota > Metazoa > Chordata > Aves > Columbiformes > Columbidae > Streptopelia > Streptopelia decaocto. The sequence continues at coordinate 33,202,652 of NC_138663.1, read as the reverse complement.
CAGCTCTCATCTCTGCAGACTCCGTGCCGTGAAGCCAGGGCCTGGAATAGCCTTTTTGCCCCATCTCACTGTGAGCCAAGAAAAGGAGCAGGAAGGCAGCTCTGGGAGAGCACCGGGATTCGGGATAGAAGGTTGTCAGAAAGGCACCGAGTGCTAAAGCAAATGCTTTACATATGTGAGCTGAAAATAACGGAGTCTCATAATGAACTTAAATCTAAGCACATGTCAGCGTCTTGGCACTTAGGTATAGAAAATAGAAAAAGATCCATTTTAATTAGAGAACAGGACTGAATTAGAATGGATTTTAAGTGGCTCTAACATGCTAACATGCTTTGCTTCAAAATAATGTACGTAAGTGACATTTGTCGAAAACTATAGGCTACCTTTGATTTGCAGAATAGCTGTGATATATAATTTTAATTGTATAAAAAGACAGTCATTAAATACTAAACATACTGAGCCCAAATTCCCCATGCTGTGACAGAAATAGCCTGCAAAGCAGGTTTTAAATCTTTAAAAGAAAACCTTAAAAATTGATAGTCATGAATGATATTAAGTCTACCCTGTAAAGGTTTGGATTGCTTGCAAGAAATATGATTTGTCTTGATTCTGCCTTAAACATGCCCTTGAAATGTCGTGGTTGAGACGGACAAACGACATGGACCAAGTTCTTCCAGGATGAAAGTAGTAGACGCCATTTATTGCCACAAGTGCATTTTTATACAGTTTTACCAATTCATGTGTCTCTTCACTATTGGTTACAAGTTACAGCACTAACATCTCATTGGTTAATTTTTCTATCATCCATGTTATTCTTCTATGCCCTTCTCTCTCATGGGTACATCTCTCCTCTCTCCGGATACTCCTTTACTCCCATCCTTCTCAAGGGTAAATCTTAATATCTTCAAGGCTGATCTCTACTCCCATATTTTCTGTCAAGGATTCCACAGACCCGCTGCAGTTTCCCACACTGAAATCCTTGGGGGCCTCCTGAATACTTGAAGCAGACTCCAAACAGCTGAAGCAGTTTCCATTCCTGACCTCCCGTGTTCACAATGTCTTCTCAACAGAACACATCTCAGACACAGAATGGTGGGGTTATGGGTTTATAATGCAGAAAATCAACTCTCGGTCTTTGCTTACTGTATCCCATTTGCAGCCTCACATGGAGTTTTTCCTTAGTCAAATACTCTGAAATCTGATTTTTTTTTCCTTTGTTTTCTTTTTCTATGTTATAGCTAACCCTTGTATACCAACCATTTATCAGATAAGTTACTTCTTTAAATGATACCCTTTACAAAGCTTCAGAAGTGCAGCTATAAAAGCTGGATTTCTTAGTGCAAGATGAAATAGAACCTCAGTTAAACTTTTCTCCACATGACTCTGACATGGCCTGTAAGGTGTTGGATGGGCTGGACAGACCCTTCCTGCAGAAACATAGGTTTTCCTGCATGTATGTTGCAATGTTTGGGAACTCCAGGAATGTTTGGAACTGTGTGAGACTGACACGCACCCTAAGATGAGATTTGTGGTCTACATCTTTATTAAAAAATGTTTGTATTTGATAGAAATTTTAATACCAAAAAATTGAATTCTAAAAAAAGAGACAACGTTAAAATTGATTTAGAACTAATGATACTGTGCATCACGGGAACCATCACTCAGGCCAGGCACTTTACGGAACTATATGTCCCAGAGAATTCAAGGTTAACACCTCCTAAATGAAATACATTGTTCTTTAGTCATGGAGCTACATTTTTAACCAACAGTGCTTTGGAAGAAAATGCCTTTATCCAAACTACCTCCTATTCTAGTATGTGGATATAACAACCAGTTAAGGAGCAAGGTCAGGCAATTAATAGTGCTTTTATCTTTTGTTATAAACTCCACAGATATAGTTAAGACCTCTATTTCAAAACATATTTTAATTATAAGCACTGGACTTACATCATGAAGGGGAAATGCTGCTTTGTAGATTCCAGTGTCCAGTAATTTGTTAATGCCAAACTTTTTCACATTGTTTTTGGTTGCATATTCCACACGGGACAGGATAAAATGCACCTGAAATTTATAAAATATTTTTGTGTCTCTTGCAACATGAAAGTAATAATACACAGCTTATAATCGAGTTATGGAAGGTTAAGCAGAACAGACAAAATTAATTGCACAAGGTATATGAATCATTCCAATCCCCCCTTTAAATTCAGGTGGAACAAAACCAGAACAAACATATGGAATGTTTTCCTTCTGAATTGTCCAAGTTGTTTCATAAATGACACAGAACTATTGCATCCCAACATTTCTAATCTTTCAAGATGCTTTCATGAAGGTAATCACACTGATTTGATTAAATAATTTTTTTTTTTTTTTTTTTAAGATTAAAGGACAGAAATAGTCCAAAGACTTACAATTCGGCTTCTAGTTGCAGGATTGAAAAATGTGTCTTTATCTTGAATATAAAAATTGGACAAATGTTCCTTTTGAAAAGGGGCAGTGAAAAACTCTTGCTCAGGTTTGATGATGTTTTCATCCACTCTGAAGAGTCTACTAAACCAGTTGAAAGCTGAGTCTCGGGTTTTCAGGTCATTGGGTTGCAGAGGCAATTTGATGTGCATAACCTCAGCGTATGTGCACAGCACTTCCCAAGGTGCATGCACTTTCACAAAAATAAGTTTTTCATCCAAGACCTAAAATGAAATAATATTAAAAATATGTATGTAAGAAAATGAAAGGATTTTTCATAACAATTCTTAAACTATACAGAACTGTCTTCCTCTTTACAGTTCATAGATGACCTATTTAAAGTTGCATTCATGATCCATTTTAACAAATATATTGTTAGTTTCTGTAAAATCTTCCACATGAGGTGGAAACACTCAGGAGAGAAAGGTATATAAAAAAGACAGCTAAATGTTCCCCTAATGCTTAATATTTACACTTCTGCAAAGTATTTTACAAAGCAATTAAAGTTTAAGAAGGCTTCCCCTGTATGGGTTAATTAGGAGTGTTTGTATTTGTAGCCTGGCAGGGCAGCTGTCGCTTTGGAGCTGTCAGTGACTCCCCAGAAGCTCAAGTACAACCCCAGGGTGATGAGACTTGATAGAAGCAGACTTAGCACCCGTGGGTGCTCCAGGCAACACGAATTCCAGCTTTGTAGGGAGAATGGGGACAAGGAAAGAGGAATCAGCTGAAGCTGCTAAGAAAGACAGCATGTGGCACATTTGCTCTCAGTTGCACACCCAAACTGGCAGCAGTATACTGCAGGAACCCTGACAGCCACTTTTGTCTCCTGTCTGCACATCACCTGTAGATCTTGTATCGATGCCCTGATTTAGTGAGTCTCAGCCACATGAAATGACATCATGTAGGTCATTGGCTCAGGAATGTTGGTCAAATATCTGATTGAGCCTGCAGAAACTTAGAGTTTCAAAAGGTTTTCAGTCATGATCACAGCAGAATAATTGAAAACTGCAAAATGTAAGTGTAGCAACAGGTCCATGTTTACTTTCTTATGAATATGAAGAGCCAGATTGCATGCTTGGATGTACAGTAAGATACTGCTCTCACTGTAGAAATCAAATACTGTGATGCCATCGATTCTGAGTGTAATTTGGGAGGAAGGGGCGAAGTGATCTTTTCTGGAGCCCACCATCGGTGACCACACAACAACAAATTTAGACTGGAAGTAATTGTCCTGGATGGGGATAGCCGGACAGAGTGCTGCAGCCCTGGGAGACAGGAGGGAAAGGGGCTCTGGGGGGCTCTAACCCTCCCTGCAAGAGATAACAGCACTCTTGAACTGCCTCCAGGTGACATTGCAGCCCAAAATACACAAAGCATGATAGTTACAAGCACTTGCATGGTGCCAGGCCCTGCGAGGAGCTTGCTCATGTGCAGGATTTCTTCTGGCAGGGGCATTCTGCCCCGGACACCCACTGGCTTCCCACACGTCCCACACAGCCAGAGCAGGGGAAGAACCTCTCCTCAGAGTATAGACAGTAATTTTTATCTTCCAAGTGCTGAGTAAATACGACCTATGTAATCTCCCAGCTCCCCATCTTTTATTTTACAGAGGAAAGAACAGACATAAAATTTGAAAGATTTTACATGGGATTACAGAGATGTTACTGATGGAAAAAAGGTGGGCCTTTTTCTCCTGAGAAGAGAGAAATGTTACCATAAATTCATATATCCATTTTTTTGCCATAGGGGCAGCTTTGCTCTCAAACACAGCCGTTCACACAAAGAAGAGCACTCACCGATCTCGTTGATTCAAGTTGCAAGCCATTGTTTATCAGGTTTGATTCATATACTTGTCTCTTCCTCTGTTAAAAGGTATTGAACACTGTAAAACATCTGTTCCAAATTTCAGAAATACATATGCATGGAAGAATGGAATTGCCTTCCGAAACAAAGAAATCATTTATTAGGTTATCTCTATAGCCCACTTGACAGCTACTGTGGTGATAGGTACAGTCCTACCTACCAATCCAGATTAGAGTTTTTTTGTCTAATAAACAATATTGCCCTCAAAAATAATTATGGAGAATTAATTCTCTCAGTTTCTGGTACAATACACAGGTAAAAACGTGCCCCAAATTTTGAATTTTGAGAGCAACTACCCCTGAAATTTGTGATCTCCTTCACCTTTTGTCACCAATTGACCTACTGAAGGCAGCCTCTGTCCCACCATTAATTTGCCCTTTAGAAAGCACTCTTCATCTCAAGGGCTTTCCACCCCACTTTTCTTCCAGCAACCTGTAATTTTATTCCTCATTCCCAGTAATCACATGAGTGCACACAGTGGTTCGAACTGTACTAGGTGTCTACATTTTAGTCCATGGCTAAGCATCCCCAAGGGGAGAAGACAAGAGCTGCAGCACTTGCAGAGTCAGTGGTGCTGCTCTAGGAGCATTCAATGTCCTCAGAAGGACGTGGCAAGTTTCCCTCCATAAAGATGAAATTCATGGATCATTTTAATTTCACTTCACAGTACCAGCACTTTGCAGGCAGTGAGCTGCAATAACTCTGAAATGTCTTTGCATTCTTGAGTTTGCTTCTCCACACACTCGACCTCCCTCCATAAAACACACAGAGACAAGCAGACCCTCCCACCTCAAAATACAAAATATACAACCCATAAAGGATTTATAAGAAACTCTGAAACTTCATGTGAAGTAATCCAATTTAAAAGCCAGCAGTATTAACTGGATAGTTTCCCAGTGAGCTATTTGTTTATGTAAGTCAAGGCTAGCCAGCGCTCCCTGGCCTACAGACTGCATGGCAACACCAGCATGCAGGAGGGGGGCACCTGTGGGCAGCTGGGGCCATGATGAGGTTTCCTGAGCCATTTGCCAGAAGATGACATGAATGCAGTGGGGACTGATGGCTTTACTCCTGGACCAGGCCAGGTTAGGCTAGCAGTGAGGTTTTTAGGGTGACTTGGTGATACTACTTTCTCACTCCCAGATTGCTGTCATGGCATTGGCCAATATTTTGGTTGTTTATATGCCATGTGCTTAAAGGTTTTGTGCCTACAACTAGTGGAACTTTGAGTTTTTAAAAGAAGAGGAGTCGAATGGTTTCTGTTGCCTGCTGCTCTATAGCCAGACTAATTGTGCTAACATCTGTGCTTAAGATCCAGTCCTATTGCAACTGTGAAGGATCAGAGTCAATGAATGATCATTTAGATAAAGTGTGAGGAACTTTGATAGGTACACAGAAACTGGTCTTCAGGACTAGAACCAAGACCCACTCACTCTAGGGGGAAAAACCCAGATGCTTCAGCAGAAAGGGCAAAAATCTTCAGGAGGAACAGATCCGTTATGTTTCCACACAAGTTCCATCCAGTTCTTCAATGTCTAAAGACTGTTGTAAGTCCTCAAAGCAGAAAATACTATTTTTCAGAACTCTATCAAGTCCTTAAATTAATCATTATAAAACTGAATAATAATAGAAACGGTCAATCCCATTTGTACTTTGTTGGTTCTCAACTGCAGTGCTGCAGCACTGCAGTATGTGGCAATGGTCACAATCGACTAATTTCATATTTTGTTAAAAGGTATTTCTTTCATCTGTTTCAGGTTTTCTGACTTCTTATTCCAGTGAATATCACCTTCTTCTTGGATAGGGACAGGAAGAGCCACATCTTTCAATCTGTTTTCTTCTTTCATCAGTACTTATCGTATTTTTCCTTATTCTTCTCTTTTCTCAGGATAAAACCAAAACCCCAGACTGTGACAGCACTCTTCATGGAGGTATCTCTTCATGTCCTATTAATCCACATGTTTATTGCTGACAGTATAATGCTGTTTGTATTTTTTTCATTGTGTGTATAACATTGTATATATATATATGTAATATGCACATTTATAATTTATTGTATATATCTAACACATTCTATTATATAGAATTTTGATGGTAGCCATACCTTGAAGAAGACACTTAATATAGCTGTTTCCTGTGACATCTAAGTCTCTTCCATGTACTAACAGCACTAATCAGAATCCCAAATGTGAATGAGTTTTTTCCTTGCAGTGACATATTTCCTTACATTTTTCAACATTTCATAGGAAATAGTGCTCTCCATTATCTTTCAAAGCTAAAGGTTCATAATCATCTTGGCTTCTCAGTAAACTACATCATGATTTCCTCTGCAATTTTAGTTATATCATAACTCAATCCTCTTACTAGATCATTCATATATGTAGTACAGAACATAGGAGTTGTTTGTTACTCCACTATTAACTCTTCTGCCATTTCATCTTACCTCTTTGCTTCTTCAAGTTGCCTGGAGAGGTGGTAGATGCCCCATCCCTGGAAACATTCAAGGCCAGGCTGGATGGGGCTCTGAGCAACCTGATCTAGTTGGAGATGTCCCTGCTCATTGCAAGTGGGTTGGACTAGATGACCTTTGAGGGTCCCTTCCAAGTCAAACTACTCTATGATTCTTCCATATTAATGTGTTTTTTGGTAATGTGAATAATACTGAATCATGAAAATATTTCAACCTGAGTTCTGCTTTGTTTCAGCAAATAGAAAAGGCAGAGGGCTAAATACCTGTTTCATTTCTTCCTAAGTAGCACAAAGATGGAGACAGGGCAATTCTCATTTTTATAAATCTGATACTGTTTGTTTTGTTTTTTTTTTTTTTTTTTTTAATCTTACCATTCAGATTGCTTTAATAATTTATTGTGGCAAGAAGTTCCCCAAACTAATTTTGCCCTCAAAATCTTAGAGGAATGTTGACAATATTAAAGTTTCTAATAATGCATTAATGCAAGTAGTGAGAAACAAAGCCCCTGGGAACCTTGGCTAATTAGGGGCTTTGCTATTTTATATAAATGATTGAATTATGCATATGATGATCTATGGAGGAGCCAGACGTTTACCCAGAGGAGTCTATAGTGGTTTTTCATTGACTTAGGAACATAGTGTAAAGATATAATAGCTTATTAGGCTGGAAGGTGGAGTCTGTCCAAAGTTTATTTTAGTATCTGTTGTTTTGCTCAGCTACCTGCAAGGCTAATTTGTAATAATGTAACCATGGTAATGTTGCTGTTCTAAACGGACATAGATTTTGATGATTGAATGGCTAGCAAATAGACTAAGACACTATGGGATGCATAATCATATACAATCTTAAGAAAGTGAAAGTGTAGTGTAAGTAAATGCCAAGTATTACAGGCATGAAGAAGGGTTAGCTCCTGGGAGCTGCTTTTTCACTGTAATGCTTTCAATGTCTGGTGACTGTCTTGACAAGCTGAAAGGCTAATGATATTATCGGTCTGGAATTTGGTAGCAGACCAGAAACAGCTTTTTCTGCATTTTGTAGATGGTAGGGAGCACTGGCTTTGATTACAGTGACAGAAGAACACTTACTTGAATATTTGTTTAGTTTCTTTTGGGCAAAGAGAAAAGTTCCCCACAACAATATTCCTGTGACTTCAAGGGAGAAATCCCAACAAGGAAGGAGTGTTTGAATAGCCACCTCTGCCTTACCTGACAGACAACAGATAAATCACAGTCAATAAGAGAAAGACCATGGGGCCCAAAGCCTCTCCCATGGAAATCAGCTATAGACAGTGGAAAGGATCATGATATTGATATTAGCTGCCATCTCTCACAATTCCTTTGATGGTGTTGGGAGCTTTTCTGAAAGTCTCGGCTGTCAGCATGACAGCATTAATTGATTGAGAAGCTCTGCTTTTGTAAGCTTCTTTCCCTTATATTTGAAGATAACCATAAAAATGTGAAGCAGAATATGCTATACAGGCTGACTCAAAAAAAGTAAACCCAAAGAACTCCAAATACATATTTTCTGAGATACCCTCTGATTTTAAGCCAGCCTCATAATTTTCTGAAACCTGATTCATGACCACACAGAACTGGCAATACTACAGTCTAGCCCTGCTCTCAATAGTGGCATCTAGTCACTGTTTAGAAAGACCCATTTCAGGTCCCATTAAGATATGGAGTAACTTCAGAGTAAATCCCTCCTTGCATTCTTCCTCCCATCCTTCTATCATCCTTCCTTTCACCCATTAGGCAAAGAAGTAAAATTTGGGTTTGGGGTTGCCTCAGGGAAAGAGATTTTATTTCATTGAGTTCCTGCTTCAAATCCAATCCATCCAGCAGAGACCAGGGCAGGTGTAGTTGCCCTCCTCCCAGTTTCAAAGGTCACTTTCACCCTTGTAATCAGACTTGCTGGGTAAGTTGACTTGGCACACTGTGGGCATAGAGAACCTGCCATTCTCTACTGCCTCAAATCACTGCATAAAATGGCACTGAGGTGCACTTCTTTCTGTAAACCCAAGTATTGTTCTCTAACCTCAGGTATAACATGCTAAAGAGTGGGAGAAGTACAAATAGCTTTTGAAAAGTTATCCAAACTTTTTTTTCGCTGGTTGTGTAAACTAAACATGTCTAGAGGCAGGAACTGTTCATTGTTTGCTTATGAAGGCAAACATCTCTAGCCCTTCTGAAGTTCTGTGTAAGACTGTACTTAAAAAAAATATGTTTGTAATACTCTCTGTGAACTATAGTTTCCATTTAATTTGAAAAAAAGTTATCTATTTCTGTGAAGCACAGATTACTTCATGGCTGGAAATGGAAGTTTTGCACACATTCCTACTTAAATTACTGACAGTGCTTCTGTTTATTTTTGTTGGAAGGAAGCAGAAGGACTAGAATGACATTCTGCATCAATTTGTTTTGAATTCACCTTCCTGGCCTTGACCCTCCAACTTTCAATGAGCTCCTTGAAGACCCCAACAGATGATACTGGGCATTTTTGAGCATTCCTGGAAAGACTAGTGATATTTAATTTCTATTTTGATGGTAACCTATCCTGACAAATACAGTACATAAATTGTAGGTTTTAAAAAGATGCTTTGAGCAGGAATTCTGATTGCTTGCAAGGTACAGTTTCTAGAGTCTGCTCCTGACAGTTTGATTTTTGCTAGGGCTTGCAAAATTAATTGTGTACCAATTTAAAAAGGTTTGGAGTTTGAATTGAGTTCCACATATGAATCTTACCTTCTAAACTTTGAACCTGTAAATTAAGTTAGAAACTTCCATGAGGATGTCATTCCATTAGTTTGATTTTGTCTCCTTTAAACCAGGCTTCAGAAAAACATGAAAGTGAGGGAAGCACAGCACCACTGCGCATCTCCAGGAGCTTTGGAATATCATATTTTTGTTCCTTCTACCCAAATCTCCCCCATATTTTTAGTTATTTCCTTCTTTCCTCTGATATGCTTTCCTAATTAATATAAATTAATGCTGGGCCACTTTCTCAGTTATAGTCACACAATTATGATAAAAAAGGACAGAAAGCCATTAAAATCAAACACAATGATGGTCCCAGGACCAAATTCTTCTCTTGCTACAGAGAACAGATGTTTCTGTGCCCTGTTTCTCAAAATACAGTAAATCAGTTACTCTGGGCTTAGGTCTCATTTTCAAATCCTTCTGACTAAATTCAGTAAGTGTTTGAGGACTCCTCCACTCTCCGTATCAGACAAAACCACCCAGTATGGCACCCAAAACTTTTCACTTCGGAAATTTAGATCTACAGGCATCCACTAACAAGTTAAATTCTGCCCCGACTTCCATGTCACACAGTCAGGTAGGGTACAGCGGGCATCAGACAGAATTTGGCGCAGTGACTACGTTCCTGGTCCCTACATTTTGCAACCTGTAATGTTGTTCATGGCCAGTGGAAACCCTGCTGCTGACCTCAGTGAAGTGAGGATTTTACCCTACAAGAGCAGACTTCACTGGATCTGCTATTGTTAATAAGTTGGAGTTTCTAAATCCTGTGAATAATAAACTTCTGTATAATAGCTCTATAAAACTGTCAGAAGAGTCAAAGGAAAAGTAGCATGAGCAAGGAACCTATTCAGGCTTATAAAATTTGGCATTCTCTGTTCATCATTGATCGGAGACAGACAGTGATGTATGCAGTATTTAAATGGCAATACTCCTCATTTTGGTATCCTGTATATCATCATAACTGTAGAAGTCATTTGCCCCAGAAAAAACTATAGCCAAATAAAAGATGGTGTCAGTAAAGACAAGCTATCAGCTAGGTTTTATGCCAGTACTGATGAAATGTATGTATGTATGAAATACTGTATGTATCTTGGACAGCATCATCCCCACACCATTCTGGGAACTGTGATAGACCAAAATGTTAATTCTCTCCCTTGAGTTCCAAGGATGCAAAACTGTACCACAAATGTCATCTTCCATTCCATCTCAAGACAGAAGATAGATGTGTTTTGTTTCTTCTTTTCAAATATTCTATTCACATTTATTTCTTTTTACTTTTCGGTTTCTTTCACTCCTGGTACAAGTGTGTGGCAGGTCCCAAGGCAGCGTCCTGCATCCTGCTTGGGAGGACGTACAGGAAGAAAAATGTTATCAGTGCTGCCAATGTCTGTGCAGCATTTGCTTGGGGAACAAAGCTGGGCAGCACACACAGCTTCCTCCACTTGCATGGCAAGTGACCTCAAATGAGATGAAAGACCTCTCTGTCTTTGAGGTGACGGAAGTGTTTAAGTGCTTGGAGCTGACCTGCACCTATCCCATGCTAAAAAGTTAGAAAGCTTACATCTATTCACATTTTAAAAGACTGTTCCTCCAACAATAGATAAAGGAAATTAGTTTCTAAACTGATGATAACCGCATATAAGGCATTAGAGGGAGGGAGTCAGCACTTCTGAGTAGTATCACAGGAGTTTGTTTATAACTGGGTGACTCATTTCTGCTCATGTGACAGACTCGTTGAGAAAAATCCTCTCCTCACTCCCTCTTCTTCATCCACCTTTCAGTGCCCCTCAGTACTTTATCTTATGTGTAACATTTTGTCTGTTTCATGGTCAGCTTTGGACTTTCTCATTAGTTCATTAGTTCTCCAGCTCAGTAAGGTCACACTTGTAACCTTTGTTCTTGTCCTTGGAAGTCCTCTGTAACTCTGACATTCATCTATAACCGTGACATTAATCCTCGTCTCTCTCTGCTTGCTACTGCTCTTTCAACACCGTATGTGTTCCTAGTATCAAAATTTTCCCCCACACCTTCTACAGTACTCCTATGGCTTCAGATTCTCCCTATCCATGGAAATCCTGGCTTGGAAAGCTGCTATCATCCTGTTTCCAGCTTCCTTCTGACACAACCCTGTCACCCCAATCACATGTCTCAATCTCCTGTCTGTACTTCTGTCCATATAGCCACTGTTGGCCACCTTGCTGCCAGGCCACACAGCTGGCTCTTGTTGAGCTTGCTGTCCATCAAGATCATGGGGGCCTCTTCCACAGAGCTGCTCCCCAGCCACTCAGTCTTTACCTAATCTGATCATTAGTCTGATAAAGTCTTGTTCTCACATTTGTTGCATGTAGGTAGACTGCTTCCTCTTCCTCAGCACACCACAGATTCAGTGTGGCTGCAGATCTTTGTAGGACTGAGACCTTTGAAAGTAAAAATTTTTTTTGCAAGCACCTAATGCATTATCCACAATGTCCTGCTCTAATTTTTCATGGTTTCATTTCAGCTAATGTCCTAGCATTAGTGCGGCACTAAAAATACTACTCAATTTCTCACATTTAATTTCCATCACTGTTTGGAAAATACACTCGTTATATTTTTAAGTACATTTGGGCAATGGCCAAGTATTACAAACATAAATGTGAAATGCTAATTGATAAAACCAATTGTTTCCAAAGGGGCAGCTTTTTCTTTCTAATTACCTCTTTCAATTAATTTTTATTGCTGATCCTGTGATCATGTGTAATGCAACATCCACCCACTACAGGACTCCCTCAAACCCTCCTAATGACATTCCTTATGGCTGCCCTGTTAACGCCAACAACAACACTGTGTAATGAATATCAACCAACTCAGCTACAGGCCCTTTTACTCCTACTCTTCTCTTCCCTAACTGCAAATCATTATTTGTATATGAGCTGCTTTTGGTGATAACTTTGTCCTTGCCTGTCTCTACCATAGGCTGCTGCTGGAACACGGGGAGTTGCTGAATCACAGAAGAAAGCAAGTGGGTGGGAGTGTGCAGATGCCAAGGGGGCTACAGTCCCGTGGATGGATATTTTTCAGGCAGCTCACAATTAAAATAGCTCAGTGGCATGGCCCTGGGTGCCATAATGAGTGTGGCCTGCCAATAGAACTACTGAAATAATTTAAAAATAATAGTTACAAGTAATCTGCATCAAGCAGTCACTGGCTTGAGTAAGAAATTTTTTGCAAGGTCCCTAGGGAGGGCCAAACTGTTGAAGCATCAAGGGAAGGAGTGGTACAGGGAGAAATTCTGGTGGCAAAGTAATGTACAATTATTTCCCATAAATGACTTATGTACTTTATTGGACAGAATGTCAGCAACTATGTTCATAACTGTGACCTGGTCAGCTGCCTCCTCCTATGAGTTCCTCTGAATACCTGGATTTTAATACCAAAGTCCTCTAGAGGCCTAGTTCAAGTGCCGTAGGTACAGAAAATTGCCCTAGTCTTAAGATCTTGGCGTCTAATTTTAACCAGGACCATGATACCAGCATTTTTCTGCTCACATCTCCTGAAGGATTCCCTCCCAGGGGGATGCTCTGAGGTCACCCAGCACACACTGGCAGACATGATGAGCAGTGCTCTGCCCATTTACACAGCAACCTACCGGCTTGAGCTCACCCCTGTTCCCTGCTCAGTTTGATGGGCTTCAATCTCCCAGCTCCCAAGGGTCTGGGAGGGCCCTAGGACAGGGCAATGCAATTGCCATTCTGGGTGAGGGCACTGTCTTCTCTGCCCACTGCACTAACACCCCCAAAATGATTTAGATTTATACTGAAAATAACTTACCTTTTGCTTTTTACGATCACTCCTCTTATGAGTCATTTTTTTGCTTTCATCTTCATACACCAACACAAAGTCAATTCTTCGCTGTCCATCACTGAAGAACAGGGAGTCAGGCTTATCATCAAAATCAGCCTGGAAGGCAGGTAGGTTCAGTTAATGTGAGGAACTTTAGTTGTCCGTTCCTTATTTGCTTCCTGTTACACAGTAATTCAGTGAATAGAGAAATGCAACGTGCCACACAAAGATCAAAGAGACAACAAAAGTAGCACAAAGTAGAGTGGAGAAAAAAAGTTTGGGAGATCTCTGAATGATATAAGAACAGCAGAACTTTGACCTAATTTTGTTCTTTAGAAATAGCATATTAGCTTTTGGCAATGGGAGAAGCACTGGGATGCCGCACAATTCCTGAATAACACATCTCTCAAGTAATTTGGATGCTGACATAGATACAATGTTAGATAGCCTGTCTACAAGATATGTTGTTGTCTGACAGCAGTCTCAGAATTAGTGCGTTCCTATCTCTCCCCTTACCTGCCAGAAGTTTAAGCACCTCTGCATTTAAAAGAAACCCAAATCGAAAAGCCCAGTAGTTTCAGGCATGCCAGCATCCAAACCACCATTGCCCAGAGAACAAAGAACATGACCAGGTTGCAGATGAACTCTCAAAATGGACGCATCCTATGAGGATTTATTTCTCATTTTATTTGCAACATCTCAGATAGCAAAAAACATAGATGTATGTCCCACATCCATCATGTTATAATATATGCCAAAATTAAAAAGATTAGTATATCCATAAGCCATTACTTAATCCCTGGAGGGAAGTAGGATAGACTGTCATACCCATTAATAACATCTTAATGTGTTATTTCATGTGTGTAATGATACAGATGCACTGATGATGAGGGAACTTGAATTCTTGAGTAATGATTTTGTAGTTTCTTAGAGAACTCTGAGGGCATTATCACGTGTAACAACACCTCCTTTCAGGTAATATACAGCTGCAATATTATCGAAATCATCACGTAATGAGCACTAAACTCTCAGGTACTTGGCCAAATCTATACATGGTGTTAATGAAGGCAGTGTCACTGAAGTTGATACATATAAAATACCTGAAATGGGACTCAGCATTCCATTACACATGGTAAGATCTCCAAAACTGGCAGGATTCCCATACAGAACTGCAGAGGAGCCTTGGCTTTCAGAAGGCTGGGCAAGCAGGGTGGCCCAAGGATCAGGCCAGGCGAAATGACCCAGAATAATCTCTTGAACATGCTCAGTGAGATGGATTGAGAACTGGCTGGATAGCAGAGCTCAGAGGATTGTGATCAATGGTGCAGAGTCTAGTTGAAGGCCAGTAGTTAGTGGTGTTCCCCAGGGGGCAGTTCTGGGTCCAGTCTTGTTCAAACTGTTCATCAGTGACCTGAATGAGGAGACTGAGTGCACCCTCAGCAAGTTTTTTGACAATACCAAACTGCGAGGAAGGGTTGACACACCAGAAGGCTGTGCTGCCGTTCAGTGAGACCTGGACAGTCTGGACGACTGGACAGAGAAGAACCTAATGAAACTCAACAAGAGCAAGTGTAGGGCCCTGCACTGGGGAGGAATAACCCCAGGCACCAGTACAGGTTGGGGGTTTACCTGCTGGAAAGCAGCACTGCAGAGAAGGACCTGGAAGTTCTGGTCAACAACAGGTTGGCCATGAGTCAGCAATGTGCACTTGTGTCCAAGAAGGCCAGTGGTATCCTGGGGTGCATTAAGATTGTGACCAGCAGGTTGAGGGAGGTTCTCCTCCCCCTCTACTCTGCCTTGGTGAGGCCACATCTGGAGTACTGCATCCAATTCTGGGCTCCCTGGTTTAAGAAGGACATGGAATTACTGGAGAGAGTCCAGTGGAGGGCTACAAAGATGATTAGGGGTCTGAAGCATCTTCCTTATGAGGAGAGACTGAGAGAGCTGGGTCTGTTCAGCCTGGAGAAGAGGAGGCTGAGAGGGGATCTCATCAATGCTTATAAATATCTCAAGGGTGCATGTCAAGAGGACGGGACCAGACTCTTTTCAGTGGTGCCCGATGGTAGGATGAGGGGCAATGGGCACAGACTGAAGCACAGGAGGTTCCATCTTATTCAGATGAGGAGAAACTTTTTTACTTTGAGGGTGCCAGAGCACTGGAACAGGCTGCCCAGAGAGGTTGTGGAGTCTCCTTCTCTGGAGACATCTAAAACCCATCTGGACACATTCTTGTGTGATCTGCTTAGGTGAACCTGCTTTAGCAGGTGGGTTGGACTAGATGATCTCCAGAGGTCCCTTCCAACCCCAACTATTCTGTTATTCTGAGATACGCTCTGCCTTTGAGGGCACAGAAAAGATTCCCAGATGTCTTATCTGTGAAATTTCCCTGACAGTGCAGACCAAACTCCACGAGGGATGTCAGGTTCAGTTTTGGGACCTCCTGGATGTCTGGTCCACAGAAAGGCACATGGAAATGTGGTTATGGTGTCAGAAACCCCTTACATGCAGACTGAAATGTTTGTTCCTCAACTCCAATAAAACTGAGAAGAATGCTAGTCTTCAGTCAGGAGCACCCCAGTTCCAGAGAGTATACAGTGTTTTAGGAACCACATGTGTCAGTGTTTCCAAAATAAAATTGACCAGAAGTTTTATTCTAAACCTCTCCCTGTAGACTATTTTGTTCCTGTTTATCGGCTGAGTCAAAACAGTCAACCAAGATGTGTCTCCCCGTAATTACGACAAAATTTCCATATTTTAAATAAACTCACTGAAGTTTAAACTCACTTTTTTTTTTACATTATATGTGCAAAGGCTAGGACCTGCTGCAAAAAGCTCCTGTTAACGTAGTTGCTTCAAACAGTCTGAATAAATTCTTGGTTAGAACAGTTTTCTTTGAATCCAACCTGTGCCTAGTTTTGTGACAAACCTGACAGCAGGCAGCTGCTGACATACATGCATATATATATATATATACATATATATATATACACACATATGCTGACATACAGCCAATATACACATACATTGTGGGCTAGTTTCACAATCTGGCCTAGGATTAAGAAACTACCTAGGCAGGCATCCAATCAACATACAACTGCCTGCTGTGAATACTGTTTTAGAAAAAAAAAATGCTTTAAACTTTCAGGTGACACCACTAGACAACAATAACACTGAGTGTCTCCATCACCCAAAACAAGCCATGGATGTGAATTTCTACATTCTTGAGAGCTGGAGATGGCATTGTCCTGTCAAGCAATCAGGCTTGACCCTGGCAAGTTTTCCTCCTGCTGAGGACTAGCCATGGGTGTAAAATGCAGCCCTGCTGTGACCATTTCCAGTCTCATTTAAAACATAATCATGATGATTTCATGTTGACTAGATTTCCCTTGGGAGGAAAGCATCAATGAAAGCAGCCCCTATTAGGAGAGAGAGGGGGTGCGAGGAGGCAAGGCTGGCCCAGGACAGAACCCAGCCCCACAACCTTGGCTCTCCCCTGGGACCCCGGCGGGATCTGGCCCCCACTAAAATTGTTCCATGTTGCAATGCTGGAAATACAGAGCCCAAACCTTGTGATAACGAATAAGGAGGGGAAGTGTTGCTACTGCATAAAGCAGAAGGTTTTAAAATTGGGCTTCTTCATCTTCTGAATCTTAGAGACAGCATTATAATAACTTCTGCTTAAAGAGACAGAGTTCAGTTGTGAAATTCAAGCACCTGAAAGCACGAAAGCAGAAATAGCTTTGAGGGGTTTTTTCACTACAGCTTTTAACTCTTTTTGCTATATGATCTATCCACAGGATGAAAAAGAAAGAAACAGCAGGCAGCAAGCATCAGATTAAGTTTTGACCTAACAATTTTTGCTCATAATTTGAGACTGCATAACAGTGTCTAAATAATTTTTCATTAAATGTAGTCTCCTTTAAGCTTATGAAGGCAGTATGTAACAGCAATAACTATCTTAACTCAGTTGTCAATAACCAGATGCAAAGATTGCCTGTTAATCAATGTTCTGACTCATCAATTTACTTATATATATGTAATTTTATTCACAAGCATATACGTGTTACCATATACGTACACCTTTCTATATATGTATATATCTATATCAAACTCTGCATATATATAATGAAATATAGCTGAAAGATTAATCAGTATTGGACTGCATGAATCCAAGTACACAGAAGTTCATACTTACGAAGCCAACTTCTTAAGTGTAATTTCTATTGCTTTTAATCACAAGGGCATTGTTCAATTGACCTATCCATAGACACTTTATATATCAATAAAATAATAAAGAATTCACTCATTAAACTGGAATACTTAAGAGATCAAGACCTACACAAATCAATTGCAATGTAACATTAAATATTGCTCAATTAAAAGTAAGAAGTAAAATACAAAAGGGAATGTACAGTCAAGGTTCCAATAGCTATATTAACTTGGATGTTTGTTATGTCTTGTAATCCCTACTGGATAGTTTGTAATGAAAAATCATATATTATTCAACATAATTACCAGGGGAAAAACAGGGCTGGAAACTGAAAAGACTGCTGTACTCTGAAGTTAATAATTCCTTTGAGACAATTTAAAAAAAAATATGTAATATTATTTGACAGTATCACAAATGTTATTATCATACAAATGCACACAAGTTTGTGTGCATAGACACATAAGTTAATGGGGCTTAAATTCCAATATATAATTTTTCTTAAGTCTCAGTAGCAAATTATAACCCAAAATAATGAACAGGCCCGTTGATACCTCTTTGTTCTGGAAGAAACAAACACGGGGTCTATTTACTGCACTATCTAATTTTCTTAGCCTCAGCATAATCACATTTTAAGCGCTGATGGAGGCAATTGGTTGTGCACTGTAATGCTATAATAATACCCTGGTGGACAGCAGGTTAATATTGATTAACACCATTAATAAACAAAAAAATATAATACATTTAGCTGTAAAACACTAATTATATTTAGCACATACTCCACACCACTTTTGAACTCTCCAAGTGCTGTACAATCAACAGAGAGATGGGTAAATATTAGATGCTTTATTAACAGGAGGAATCTGAAGGAGGGGAGGGCCTGGCCATGGATAAAGCTTTTTAGAACACTGACGTTACACCTACGTGGACTAGCCTAGAGGCAGCACAGCCATGTTCATGTGGGTGTATCTCTGTGTTTCAGTTCAGAGCAGGGGCAGATCAGGTAGGCAGCAGTGGCCCTTCACTCCATGGAACGAGACTGGAGGTGGCCTGCAGTAACAAAAAGCCCAAAAATGTGTGTGATGCAGACACCACCTCCTCAGCACCAAATGCCTTGTTCTACAGACCCACTGCTCTGGTCCTCACTACCAGTGGATATACATACAGGTGGCAGGATCCTGTCAAAGCTGGGAAGTGCTGCACGAAAGGACACTGAATGTCCCCGGCCAGCCCTAAGCAGCTCTCTGCCATGTACACCCCTGTCTCACACATCTCCTCATCCTCCCCAACTCCGGTCCCTTATAGCTACCTCAGCAAAAGAATAAGGAGCTTCCTGCACTCTTTGCTAATCCAGCACAAGCAGTCATCAGTAAACAACATCTGCTATCCCAGCCCCCAGGACAGAGGAGCACTTGGAGAAGAGATGAGAAGGGATGAGAAGGGAAGACAAGCTTGCCCCTCCACACAGGGCTGCAAAGGCTGAGGTAACTGGTTTGGTTTCAAGTAACAACATCGTAGAACTGTCCAAGAGCCCCTTGACTCAGAGCTCCTCAGGAGGGAGTCTACAGTGTGCTCCTTCACAGGTACAACCAGGCCTGCTGGTATCTAAGGGGAGTTGCCGCGTGTTGCTCCTGAGACCTGTGCCTATAGTCATGGCTACATGTGGTGCCTGCAGCGCAGGAGATGAAAGGAGACCATGCTAGTGGAAACCTCCCTTCAGCAACAGCGATGCTCTGCCAGGGGAGGAAAAATGGTGGCATCACAAAGGAACCTGCCTTCACTTTTCCAGGCTTCTCTGGGTGTTATTTGTTAAACATTCAGTGGGAATAATAGTGGGAAGGGCAGCATGGAGACAAGCATGAAGGAAAATATGTGTACAGGAATTGCAGTTATTTATTGTTTACTACACCCTGAATGAGCACAGTATTGTAAGCTGATTTTTTTAAAAAAATAATAAGAGATTCTGCAGGAATGACTTATCTAACTGGAAGGATAAAATAAATGCTTTATTGTGTCTGCATGAGCCTTTGGTGTGATTGTCAATAGTACCAAATGTGATCATTACTGGAGGAATAAACTACTTGTCTGCGACCTCTCATAATTTTCAGATATGATTCAAAACAGCTTCCTGCAGCATGCCAGGGAACAAATCAGCACTGGGAAACGAGAGGGCAGAGCAGAGCCTGGGTAACATCACCTCTGCTGACAGGCACCTGCAAAACCCTCCCGTCAGAGCACGGCGACAGCCTTGCGGGGGATTCGCAGGTTACACTTCAGATGTGGGCTTTACGTAGGTGAAAATTGCAGAGTGCCTGTTTAGGAGCACAGTTATTTCTCTCTACAGACCTCTGGAAACTTCAAATCATGTAAATAAAAAGGAAACATTATATTACCAGGATATCATGAAACATAATTGTTTGTAAAGTTCTTTGAGATCGTCTAGAGAAAATGTTACTGAAATATATTAATAAAATTCTTCTTACTAGCACAGCTATGTAACAAGATCTTTTATTACTTTATGTTCTAAGTGACCAACAGAGACAACTTTCTGACATTAAGACCAACATAAGCATTTACTTCTGGAAGGTATAAGATATATATAATACATAAGATACTTCAGTAAGACATAAGTTTATATGCATACCACAAACTACTGTTGATCTGTCTCAGTTGGGCCATAAAACGGTTGTGCCTTTAACGTTTCTCCTTGTGACTCACATTTGCAAATAACAACAGAGGACTGCTTTAGTTCTGCTTTTAGCAACGAGACTGTTAGCAAGCACTTAATCAGAAGAAGATTGTTTATTCTTTTCCTCAAAATGCAGATAATTTTTTTATATGTAACAAACGGAAATAAACTGAGACTAAAGACACAGTAGAAAAATACGGGGAGTCATTACAGTCATTCATTTCTGTCAGTAGAAAGTGGTTGGTAACCGGCCAGGCATCGGGATGCCTCGTCCCCTGAGCTAAGTTTGGACCAGACACCCACTTGATTTCCTGTCTGAGCCTCACATTGCTGCTGCCTGCAGAAGAAGTTCCAGTCACTTCTGATTACAGAGAGACCAAACAGTCTTACTTTTAAAGAAAGGTGAATATAGCACTCCACTTAAAACCTGCTTTTCAGCACTTCACTTCTTTCTTGGGATGCAGGAGCTGGGAAATTCACTCTTTCTGACTTCCCTGAAGCTTTTTCACTGCAGAAATTGTATGTGTGGGGCACCAGTAATAGACAATTCAAATAAGTTTTCCTCCCCTTCTACAGATTTTGGCTTTAAAAAAAAAATATCTTACTGTTATATCCAAACTCAAACTATCTACCTATAAAGCAGATAAGACTGAAAAATGAAACATCTGAGAGCTGGAAAAGTCTTGAATTAATGCTGTCTATGTAGTCTTGTCTTCCTTGTACATGCTGTTTATGATACACAATTTAATTCCGCAACCATGTCACATTTCTATGCTCCTTGTAGTAGTTATGGAATACTCCTTATTATATTCATATTCAATGTCATTTTTGTTACATCTCATCTAAATAGCCCAAACATTTGAATTGGGAATTCCTTCTGACTATTCTTGTGGTACTCTTCTCATAGAATCTTAGTGTTTTACAATGTTGAAAAATGAAATTTTACAAGATCCCCTAGAAGTGAAAGTCACAATATAACCCCCATTTAATGTGATCAGGAGTGAAAGTAACAATAAACCCCCATTTTAATGGTGATCAGATAAGGCATGTCACAACCTGTTGACTTCTCCTAAATTTGGACTTTTAGCTTTAGACATCAAGATGGTGACATCTTTCCAGAGAGCTCAGCAATTCTCTCTCTCCAAAGAGCAATGCACTCACTCTCAGGTCTGTATGTGACTACTTCGAACTAATGCAAACAAGATCACAGATGTTTCCCTTTGACACTCAGGAAATACACAAAACCTGGATGTGACTTTTCGAGTCTTGCACAGAAACCCTATAGCAGAAGCAGGGATAAAATCCAATTATCTAGGACTACACTCAGTTTCTTTAGTCAGAATCTTTCATTTTTTTCCCTGCAATTTCCTGCCACATTTACACATTGCTGAAGTAATACAAACAACATCCTTACAAAGTTTGGTCTTCTTGGAGATTATTGTCCTACTCATGTGCTGAATGAGGCAAGGCTCTTGTGGCCAGCTTAGCATGTGATCCCATAATTAGAAACAGCACCAGAAGAAGAACAAGACCATTTCTATTAGCCAATAACTTACTCAGTTTTGGCTACTCCAGAGTGACTTGCAAAATCAAATAAAATTTCCAGAATACTTCCAGCTGCAAAATTCAGACAACAGGCACAATGCCTCCCTTCTATTCAATCATTTAAGTTAGGCTTCCTATTCAGTTTTAATTTCTAGCTACAATTAGCAATCATCCACTTCATGGATAGGCTCAGCAGATCGCAATTTTATCTTTCACACCTCCATCCCACTGAAACTGCCCAGTGGCTGACGAAAAAGACCTGATGTGGAAGGAGCAGAGCAGAAAAGATAAGAAGATATGCTAAAACCGAGCATAAATTACAACTGCTGGTAAACATGAGTAACCAAGAATAAAAATTTATTTTGACAGTTGATTTTCAGTAGAAATAAAAATAAATTCTACCAAGACTGCTTGGAGGAGGCTGTTCTAGCCACAAGGTATATGACATTCTGGCCGATTTGATGCTATTTCACTTGACATAAATAAGTCAATTTTTTTCATTGAACCACAAGGAGAGTCTAAGAAGGATTTTTGTAACATCCTAGTCAGGGCACACGGTTGGGAAATGAAAAGTCTTGATTCCACTTCATGCTCCAAAAAATGTTTAAATTTTTTTCCAGAGACTGAAGCAGCTTCCAATGAAAGACATCCTGCCACAAATCACTGCAGTAGGGGCAGGGGAGGTGAGGGTATCCAGCTCCCAGAAGGAAACTAATTTCCTGGTAATTTGGGTATTTGTTTCCTACAGCAGAGGCAAGACCAAACACCCCTGATCCATAATTATGATCTGTGCTTTTCCAGCTAAGCTGCTATAGCAGCTCCCCAAAGCTCTGGTGCACTTTGGTGCAATGAACATTGAATATGTCCCTTGATTTACACTGCCTTTGAAATGTCACTACAGAAATCCTTTGCCTCTTTCTTTTGTTTTTGTTTCCCATTCAGTTTGATATGAATCAAAATAGCTTTCAGTTTGGTGGCTAGGCTGAAAAATACATTATCTAAACAGCTCAAATCATAATATCTACATATAAGAAAGGGCAGGCTTAATCCACCCTCCTGAATTTGAATGCTAATTTTTCATTGTATTGTATGTTCTCCTAGTTATATAAAGAAAATGGTGTATTTCCTTAGAGATGGAGAAATCAGCAGGACCTCTAACTCCACAGTGATAACACAGACCTCCTCTATGCAAACTATAGGGACAACCAGTAGCAGTGGTAGCAGGCTGTCATTCCTGGGGGTCATTCTAGTAGAGGGCAGTGAAAGAGACACAGGTGTGTTCAGTTATTTGTAAATAGCTGATATTTTAAATGTCAGTGCCTTGGACTGTGCCAGCTTGCAACCAGACTCAGTTCTCATTACTTGATGGCACCATTACAGTAGTTTCTTGAATGATTTCTCTATGTGAAAACTGTCGTGAAGCTCCTAGGTGCTCAAAATGAATTGGTCCAATGAGCAATTCTTGACATTGGAGAACCTGTTTCTTTAAGCCTGGTTCTCCTGTAACACTGATCTACTTGTAGAAGTAGTTTTAATAGAAAACAGAACCTACACACACTTAAAGACAGTGACAATAACCTCTGTCATTAGAGTAAAGAAATGCAGAACAGACTTTTTGATTTACATGGAGTTGCTCTATAAGTTTAGGATAAGTATATAATTTTACACCTTTTTGAATCCAGCCTTATTGCTATCCTCTTGCACAATTGTGGACCACACTTGTACCATTCTAGGGGAAAAATAAAATTGAACTCAGCAGCATGCCAGTTGGGCATCAGGTTGGCAAAGCATGTACCATAGCCGGGCTTGTTGAGGCCAACTGGCCAGTCCTTAGAGACAAATGAGATCTGAGGCTGGGGATCTTGAGCTGGAGCCAGAAACCTGTTAGCTGCAGAAAATATTAGGCAAGCCGGGGAACCTGAACTTTGGATAAAGGGAATGGATACCTCCAGGTCTTTTTCCTTCTCGCCCCTTCAATCTCTGACTGGAGTAAGGAATTTCTTGTCTCCAAGCTTTCTGTAAAAATGAATCCTGAACTCACATGTTGGCCAACTAATACCTGGGTGTGTATAAATCTATAGGGCATGTGTGTTTATATGTAGGGTGTGTTCATAACTATTTATAGTTATATATACACAGAGAAATCCTATACATATGTGTACAAAATTATATATAGAGAGAGAAGGTGTATGTGTGTTTATCAGTTTATAGTGAACATATATTGGTCACTTTTAATTGAGTCCAGTGCCCGTGTCAACCTGCACTTTCACATCTGAGGGAATGACTTCAGATAACTTTAGGGAAAGAGAGATACAGTAACTCAGATTCAGTAACACAGATGAACTGCATATGCTGCAAATGCAGAGGAATGCTGGTCTTCTGGAACAGCTACTGACTGTTGTATATGAGAAAAAATTACAGGTAGTCATAGTAAAAGTACCTACCCATTCAGGAGTATGAAGGTTGGGCTGATCTGGCACAGTTCCGTAAGTGGGAATAATCACTTGTTTCAGTTCCAAGACTAAAAATAAATACAAAAATTTAAAATATTTTAGCATTTTGTGTTTATTTATTTATTTATTTCATGGTTTGTAGAGAAGTCATTTTATTGCACTTATTTAGTGTTTCAGAAACAGAATGTTTGTGTCTTATACTTCAGTTATAGTCAGAAGGTGGCAAGAGATCAAAAGATAAATTTCACCAGGATGACAAGCTAATGCTAGGAGAGCAACCTGATCAAGCTGCAGTGATGCAAAGTAACACTTTGCTAGTATGTGCTATTTAGTATTTCAGAAACTCCAGCCACACTCTAGCAGCAGTTATGTTTATCTTTTAATGAATAAGGGTACCAGAACAAGCTCCACTTGCACAAATAATGTTAGCTCATGCTGACTGTATTGTCAGGCAATAAAAAATTACAGTACCAGGGAATTCTTCAGAAATCCTAGAATGGGTGCGATACCGACAGTGGTGTTGTAACATTCTCTCTATAACAGGAATGATTTTCACATAATGTAAAAACACACCTACAAATGCCCCAGTGACTTCTCATCCATTTCCCCAATACCTGCTAAAAACCAACAACATGCAAACTGAATTGGTTTCCTAAAAATGCAGCCAAAAAAAATTATGCCTTGAAGAATGTATCTCTATGATACCATTATCAAGCACACAGGGAAAGCTCGTCACCACTGGATAATGCACAAATTCATACTAACAAAGCTGCTGGAAATAAGTTACAAAAGCTCTACAGTCATTGCAAGGAATTGGTTTTAGTTGCTTAACAAATTGGGTTTTAAGAAGAAGTCAGATAACAGCCTGAGGCTGAAGATAACATCAAGTGGCTAAAAGGAGAAGGCTGCTTTCTGCCTGTGCATGGCAGGCAGATGGAACCTGTGTGTTATTTTCAGATCCTTAAAATAGAGAAGTGTCTTAACCTAGTCTGTCCTGCACTGACAAAAGGGGCATGGATACCAACAGTACCTAAATGTTGTCTGGAAAGCATAGCCTCAACTTATCAAAAAATACTGTAACACTAAAAGAAAATCCCCAAACTCTAAAATAATCTAATCTATAGTTCTCTTAGAAGGATAGCTAAATACTCATTAGATCCAATGCCAGGACAAGCATAACTGAAATGCCTGTTTTGTTTTGCCTTTTTTTTTTTTTTTCTTAAAAACTTCATTGATATCTGGCCAAATTCTCAATAATTTTTAAAGAGATTTGTGTTTTTTTTTTTTTTTCACTGATGATGCTCATTTATACCAGCTGAAGATATATCAAAACTCTTAGAGTACAACAAGACTGCCATTTACAAATCAACAGAATTCCCTCATGGCCTCTAAGTAGCTGAAGTCTCTGGTTTAAATACTCTTTCACTGAGTTTGGTAGGGACTTGTTTCCAGATGTTGAGCTGTCAGTTTTCAGATCTCTGCTGTGGTGATATTGTATACTCTGGGGAGCAGACAAAAGTAAGTCCATGAATTTTTCCATCAACATCGTTTCAGAAACATTTGAGTCATAACCCGAAGGTTGGCCCAGTTGAATAATCAAAGTCCGTGAGCTCTCAAAAACATTAACATATTTAGAAACATTTCCCAGCATTTAAAAACAGAGGAGGAAAATGTGGGTTATTGCAGCACACAAACGCCACATGGTGAGACCATAATATGAGAACTCAGAAAACATGAGCCTGTCTCAGCAGCTACTGCAAAATTGCTGTGAAAGCATGTCATTATATTTTAATGGGTTCAGCTTGAACTAGTGTGGGAAGGGCAAATACATATCCTTGATCTCAGTGTAATGGGCATCACCCGACATTCCTTAGGGCATTCTTTATTCTCTGTCTGGGCACAAAGATATCCAGATACATAGTGCTTCTGAAAACCCACAGAAGAGGGAATGTTTCTGCCCGCATATAATGGGCAGGATGAAGAAGAAATATAAGCATCTTGCTTTGAAATATAAACATCTACTCTGGAACTCTGTGTGTCATTACACAAAACAAGCAGATGTGGGCACAGAAACATCAATCGTAGATGCTTATGTTCTAATATTCAGCTAAATAAAGCAAAGGTGTAAGGAAACAAAGAAATCTACTTCATTTGTGCTGACATCCTCTGATTTGAATTGACCCATACATCAACTTCTATCTTCAAGCAATCCTGGCAACATATGCTTTTGTCAGAACATTTTATCTAATTTCTTTGAATTGTAGTAATAGATTTTGCATTCCTGTTCAGTGATACCAGTTGGTCTTTGATCTAGACCTTACAAAAGATGCTGTTGCGAAAATTTTAAGTACCGTATCTGTGCATGTTTACAAGAACATCTCAGTGGTATCTGAGCTGCTAGTATACCAGTGGTATACCCAGCTGCCTGGAGATCATTCTGCAATCCAGGACACTGAATTGCACTGTCAGTATTTCACAACTTACCTCAAATATGCCTATATGCAAGTACTAAGAAGTCTATGTTAATCCTATGCTGCTGCTTTATAGCCTGTGCACATCCCATACTTTGGGCCAGGCCATGGGAGATGAATCCTGCTGTTGATTCTACCAGTGATTTGTTTTATGAGCTTTCTCTATGGCTTTGCTTTTTCACAGGTCAGACAGTATTTATTTCTGGATTGAATAAAGGTCCTAAAATTCCTTGAGAGCCAATGTAAAATGTCTGTTCTGTCCATTAGTTAATTGATATTGACAGTGAATGGGTTTGGAAGTTCAATGACTTTCTCATTGAAAAATTCAATTTTTAAAGGCTTTCATGAACATTACTGCTAGCAATTTCTACATATTGCTATGGCAGAGGTGAGAGGTTACGGCACACTCATAGGCATGGAAGATGCTTTTCCTTTGGAATAAATATAAAGAAGAATTAAACCTTTCACTGGAGTCTATTAGGAGCTGCCCAAAGCACAAGCAGTAGGGATGAAACATTCTGTTTTAGACTGTAAATTAAGAGGCCTGAGAATGGAAAAGAAGCAGTACCCAGAAGTGAAAACAACAATGCTGTCCAAAAAAAATTAATGACAAGAAAACCACAAAGATCTTGGATAAGATGATGTTTGAAAAGATCACTGGGGCTTGGCTGTATAAGCAAGGGCAGTGCCAAGCATCCCTGAAGTTGCCAAACTTTTTGTGCCAAAGAAATTCTTGGCTATCATCGATTTATTCTCTAATGGAAACAATCAAAGGTGAAAAAGGGCAGCAGCACTCTTTAAGCTTGTAAATCACCTACATAAGTCAAACTAATAGACACAGAACTATTCTGAGAAGCCAAAAAGGTTTTACAATACCAAACTAATAGTACCCAGTACTTCACTTCCCTCAACAAACCTGTGAGACATTGCAAAGGACAAGATCTCAGCCCTGGCACTGAACACGATACCTCATGAGAAATTATGAGTGTAAAGCTGGGAAGCAATGTCTGGGATCCCCCAGGTCCCCAGGTGTTCCTTCTTTGCTATAGAAATCATATCACCTCTCACTTCTTCTGGAGTATTATGGAAGAGCACTGACTGTCTATCACAGAAGTTTTGAAAAATGTAAATCCCAAATTCTGTTTACAGGGGAAAAATAAATTAATAGAACATTGTGTTCTCCGAAGTACAGAACTGATGTGCTCAAGAATATCTGCTCAGCCCCTCGGTAGGATTTGCCTACTGCACAGCGAGGGTCCTCCATGAGCAGAGAAGTTTACAGTAAGGTTACAGAAAACCAGTTGTTGCTAAACTGGAATGCAGTGCTCGGGCACATCAACTTATCTGCATTACCCAGCTGTGGGCACAATGCTGTCCCACAGCAAATGCAAGTAGAAAGCATGGGAGGAAAGAGTAGCAGATATTTACTGCAGGAGAAAACCGAATAGACGGCGTGTTTCAAACCCACAATGTAGCTTAGCTCACAGCACTGCCCTTGTGCAGCTGTGCTTGAAACATCAACCTTCACTGAGTATAAAAATGTAAAACCATAGACACTTTTAGGCCTATTGCACCCAAATAGATTGCAAAGAAAATTAATATAATTAAAAAAATTCTCTTACTGGAAAACATCCCAAAATATTTGCATGAAATTTTTATCAGAATCGGCACATTCCCTGAAATGTTTGTTTGACAGTTCTGTCATCACATAAGAACAGAAAAAAGTAGTCATTAGTAAAATCTATCTGTCCTAATGAAAGTAAAATAAAAAGATAGTATCAGTTTGTCATCATGAGGCTCACAGAACCGGATGGAGTGAGATTGTTCCCATCTACTGGGAAAAACGAGAAGACTCAAAGATGGTGGGTTTTGCCTTCCTAAGTAAAAGCTGCATCATACACCTCCCCAGAAAAAAGAGCAACATTGTGGTAGTATCTCCCCATCTTGGCAGGCTGCATTCGTGCCAGCAGAAGATCAGTTTTGTGATAACATAACTCACAGCACCCAAGAGGTAACCAAGCAAAAATCCCCACCTCAAAGGTACTACCTCAAAAGCCATGGGAAGGCATGAGGTAAAGTACTGGATGTCAACTGAGTCCTGGAACAAATGAAAACTACTCTGAGTCAAATCAGATTACTTTCATCTTATTTCATTAAAAATAAGAAACTACTACTGTCTGCAATAAAACTAATGTTTCAGAGAGATTCATCTTCTCAAAAGGGACGAGTATTGACACATCCAAGACAGGGTACAATGTGAAGAAATGGCAATCACTGCATCAAAACTGTGGAAATAATAATGATAGGAGAGCACCATTAGCAGGTTAATCAGTCTAAAGATCCAGCGTCATCCCTGAGTGCCAGCTGGGAACAGCAGTAAAGCCACTGTCCTGAGAGGGACTTGATGTAGATGGCAACTTCCTTAAGAATGTCCAGCTTTTCATCTCTTGGTCCAAAAATAACAAAATTATGGTACTAAAGTATATGAATCTGTCCTGGCCTTTGGGGAGAGAAGAGGGGAAAGACGAAGACAAATTTATGCCATGTTGTTTGAAACACCCCAGATCATAAAAAATGCAGAGAACTGACAATACAAAGGAGTTTCCCTACTGAGCAAAGATTTTGCTTTCCCAAGTCTCAGCACTTGCCCAGAAAGAGAAGATATTGTTATAAACATGACTACAAGCTCTGGGACTAAGAACAAAGAAAACTTTGAACATATGCTATTTAGACTAGAAAAAACAACTACTTTCCTTCCTGTGAATTTATATCAGATTTTATATATTACTATATTAATTATATACATGTATAAAATCAATATATATTAAGACATTAATTATATAAGTATACACATTTTTTTTTTAAAAGTCTAATATTTACTACTAAAAAAGCCTATCAGAACAGATCATAACCCGTTTAAAGGCCTGATCATAGAATAAATATTTTTTCAGTTAAAAGTAAACTATTGAAGCCATATACGATACTTGCTGAAATCTGAAACAAAGTAAAACCATTGCACAAGTTGAATTTTTCTGGAAACATAAACTGCTGGGCTGATGTACTATTTTTTGACTGCCACAATCCCTTTTGCTGGTGCAGAATATTTCTTTATCATAGTTTATTTCATATGTTCAATTCACTGTATAGGAGTATGCTTAGAGTTAAGAAACTATTTAGAAGCTGAAAAAGCTAGAATGTGCATTTTCCCTTTCAAATCTATGAATCAAAGAAAAAAAGAGACAATGAGATCTGTAGCTCTAAACCAAAATTAATTAAATGCCACTAACTGCCTTGAACTACTTCTTTTGTTAAAAAATTCAGTTTAAATGTAAAATATCCTTGGTGGTCTTGATCCTTATATATCAAGCCACATACAAAATAGTTTTGTTTAATCACCTAAAGTATTTAAAAGAAAAATAAAAACATCAAGGGCTCCTTATCTAGGTTGGTATGTTAACCTAATTTCTTTCACTTCACAGAGCAAATGAATAAAGCCAAAGAGTTAAGAAAAGAATGTCTTAGGTTAACCTTCCAAAATATAGGTCTAATCTTTTTACCCTGCTCCTTGCTAGGTGGAGACATTATTATCGAGATATTATTGCTATTTACAAGTCTGCCTGGGTTGAAGTGACTTTTCCAGACTAGCTCTTTCCTGGAATACATCTTTTCTCCACTCACATATGAGGGAAGCTGTTACCATCACAAATTATCAATAGTTTCACCTCATTCTGCCAGAATACTATTGGCTTGCACTTAGTAGCATTCATTCTTTTAAGTTCAGTTATTTGACTGGAATGTGTTTAAATCAGTTTTATTTCACACCTGTAGACCTTATTTGAAGAATACTTACTACTAAATCCCATACTCTTCACTTTCTGAAGAATCATGTATTTGAAGTGAAATAGAATTATTTTTATAACAAACTATATGATTCCTATTATTTATAGTTGATAAAAGATCTATACAGCTGCCTACCGTGTGAAAGTCTTTTTCTCTTCTTATGGTCACCTGCAGTCTTACAGCACATGAGAAAACTGGTAACAATTAGTAATGCCAAAATGGCTTTCCAAGCTGTCAATAAATAAATTACATTCCTTGTGCACTCACACAGAGCAGATCTGCAGTTTTCATCAACCCAAAGCCTAAACTATGCCACATGATAAGAAAAACATTGATTTTCATTTCAGATGACTAAGCATACCCAATATGAAGCTATAGACACTATTGGATCACAAAGGAAGTGAAATGGCTTCCTTGGAAGATGATTCTTTCTTGTTTGGAAGACTATTTTTTCATTAAGTTATCTTCTCTTTCAGCTGTGCAAACAAAGGATTCGGAACATGTGGTATGACTTTCAAAAATAAATACTCTTTCATGACTAACCCTAAACAGGAAAACATTCAGTTGGGAATACAATACAGAATATTGTTAGTCCAACACCCCATGTCCTGAAACAGCCAGCTCAGAGTTGGGGTAGCTCACCAAAAATAATAAAGTAATTAGCAGGCAGTTATAGAACAAGAAATTAGACTTGGTGGAAAGGACTCTGCTGATAGCAGTGCCTAAATATTTAAGCGGCACTGAGTTGGAAGGTTTAAGGGGCTCAGTAACTAAATTGTCAAGCAGTTCTTATGTGTTCAGAGCCCAAAGTGGGACACTTGCCCAAAACCCATGGCAAAAATCCTAAATCATTTCAATGAGACCTGGACAAGCCCCAGCTTCGGTTGTGAAAACAAACACTGGGCTAATGACTTTTTGGTTACAATTCTGTGAATCTAGAGAAATTTGCTGAAATGCAAACACTGGCTCCTGGTTTTCACTGCTGCAACGCACGCCAGAACCAACCTGTCTGCATCAGACACCAGCTGGCTGTAAATCACTGCAGAAATTCAGTTGCTAATTAGGCTATTCCAAGTGCTTTTTCTGAAGCTAAACAATCTACCCACCTTCAGCTGAAATGGCTGTCAGAAAGAATTATTTTGGTTCTCTTCTGTCAATAGGCCATATATAGAGACAATTTTTGGTTTTAGAATGTATTAACATGCTTACATGGTATAATTTTAAACAGTATTTGGTATGCTTATTGCTTGTACACTGAATGCATACATGTCAAACAGCTAGCTAGATTTGTCAGAGTATGAAATAATGGAATAAACTGATTAAGTCGGAAGGCTTCAGACTGATAATATTTTCAGGCATTAATTGCAGGTTGAAATATGGGCTTCAGTCATTCTCTCTTCTCCACATACACTTTCTTATAATCTATTAAGTAATTTAAGTATATTAAAATGATGCAACAAATGGGCCTTCTTAAACTTTTCAATTAAGGGCTGCTTTAATGATATATGGAATCAGGTAGAAAACCGCTCTAATGTTGACTGTCAAATAAGTATGTTTCATGATTGATCAAATTATGTCACACAGTCATATATACTTTTATTTCTTGAATTTTTAACAATAGTGCAAATATTGTCATTCCTGCTGCCAAAAATGCAAGTTCTTACTTTCTATGGTTAAGAAAAATAACTGTTTCAGTTACATTAAGAACATAAGACATAAGGGATCAGATGGGTCACTGAATCCAGCACAAACTTATAGACAACTTTGTTTTTTAGTTTTGTTAGTAGGAACTGAGAGAAAATGTTCTTTACTTGGAATAATCTGTTTAAGTCTGAAAAGGGGATCAAGAAGAACAGGCTGCTGTTTTCCTCTTGCAGTGCATAAAATCCAGGTGGCAGAGGATGAAATCCACTAATTCCAAAAACCCAAAGGGCTCTAGGACAGATTTGCAGAAGGTGTTAGGCATATAAAGTTGCAGATAAATTCCTGCTGCAGTATTTAAAAGAGTCCAAGCAGATTGACAGTTTTAATGCTAAATTATATCAAAGGCACTGTATGGTACTTAGTGACCAGAATGAATCCATCAATTTCATTAACTACAGTTAATGTTTCTCTTGCTTAATAAAATAAACACAAATTGTTTTATAGATGCACTTTCTTCTTAATTATACAACATATTTAAGCTAACTAATAAACAAGTTTGCCTGTCGTTTTTCTCTGTGGTTAATTACTTACCAATATGATGCATCTAAATACAAGTTCAGAATAAGTAGTTATTATCTAGTAGATAAGCCATTCAACAACAAGAAGTTAAAAATCAGAGCAGTGTCTATGGAATTAAAGAGGGGATGTAGACACCTAAAACAGGATTTGGGAGTCACCAAAACATTCAGGTCCAGAAGTAAAAAGGCTATACAGGTTATTACTTATTATGACCTGTAAATTAAATCTCTAACTTCAATCATTTCACTTTGGTTAATACTGCTCTACGTGGTAGAATCTGAGAATCTGATTTTCAGGGCTCTTCAAAATAATAGAAATTTATAGCCAAATGTGGAAAGTGAGCAGATCAATAAGACTCTAAATTCACACTCACAAACACTGAAATAGTGCTGGTTCAAGAGTCTCTGTCATCAGTGATGCTTATATGAAAGAAGACAAAGTAAGGGATTGGATCCTTGTCTTCCCATTCCAGAAGTGGTTCTTACTACACAAAAGATAACAGGTACATGATGGTACCATTTGATCTAGCACAGGAGGTGCTGGTGGATTTTGAAGCAAAGGAAGTAATTTTTCATTATAAAGCCCAAATTGTTTTTCTTTCTTCTTCAGGACCCCACCTCCTTTTGTACACAAGATAAGACTGCAATGAGGATGACTCCAGGTTTGGCCAAGGAAGAGAACTTGTGTGTCTACACCTTTAACTTGTTTTTGCAAAAGATGGATAGGATATAGAGACTCTAGGGAGATCAAAAGGAATAAAGATTATCTGACTGTCAAAGAATTTGTGTGCAGCCCTGCAGAAGTAGCCTATGTCCCAGCTTTGGGATCACGTGATGGCGAGCAAGCTACTTGAACAAAGTCTTGCCCATCTTTCCATGTCAGAGTTTTCAAGCTCACTGCCCAGGGTGTTGCAGCCAGGAAGCTCAGCACTTTTACATTCATCACCAAGTTAGCTGGAGGAGTATGGTGCAGTACTTTGAATAGCAAGATTGGGAAATACTCTTCTTTCTGAAAAATCAGTGCCAAGGCTTTTTTGATTGATGAATATTTTTTGGACAACCTTGTGTGAAACACAGAGAGTTTATCAGGGATAAACCCAGAACGGTGTAATACCTGATTGTACAAAAGTGCTTGAAATGAATTATTTTCTTGTGGCCCTGCAGTAGACATGTCCTAGAGAGACCTGCTGGTGGGATGCATGTCTCTCTGTTTAATGTCTTGTCTTTGCACAACCCATTCAGAAGTATTTTGCATTCCCCACATCTTATCACTTCAGCTGCCTTCATCCTTATCATGGGGGTCTGGATTCCTGAAGCTCCAGCTCTCCCTAAAAAGGGAGTTAGGCAACCCGACCCTGGCATCGCTGCCAGATGTAGTGCTCAGATATGGTCAGAGCACCGTAGAAACACAGAGGGGGAAAGGAATGAAGATGTATGCAGTGCAAGGCTTGGATAATTTGAGTTAAACAAGGCTTAGGCCCGTGCTCTTAATGAGGAAGATAAAAAGAAATCTGCAATTACTACCAGTCTACTGAATGAGGCAGTGGATTTAAGCGAAAAAAAGAACAGTATGATTGTGTAATTAAAAACTGTAACATGCATGCAAACAAATGGCAGAAAAATTGAAGTTGCCTAGGCAACATTAATGCTGACACTACCCAACTTCTAAGTGCTTGACTTCACAACCTTAATGTTAACATTTTTTAGACATAATATATAATTAGCCATAGCCAATTAGGGATGCTATGACTCCTGTTGGTAACCAGTAATATTTACATTTAAATATAGAAAATTATTACTGTTGGCTATACTGTATTATTTAATTATACAGACAGTTTAGAAATGAAATTATATCTGAAGCATTTGAGAGATTCCCTAGAGCAGAAGTGATAGAACAATTATTACTGCAATTTGGCATAAGGAAACTTTGTTGAAAGTCTAGAATTTCACCCAATCAGACAATTTGATTAGTGTCCATGTATAGGAGCACTCTGCACTGCTGATGAGTAATTTCAAAATGCACTGTAAGAAAAGTAATCATAATAACTACAGACACTTTTCCTTAGCAACTTGAGTATTAAATTTATTAAGTTTTAAAAGTCAGTTCAGAATAATGTAATTAGTGTAAATTCAGTACCATGATGGAAAAAAAAAATCCCAGTGTGTTTGAGCTTATTATAATCACTACGAATAAAAAGTTCTGTTTACTGCTGACAATTCAATTCGTGATGCCCAGCAACTACAGTTAAGCAAGGTCTGAGAGCTTCATGCCAAACAACTGGGGCTTTGAAGACACAGAGGTTTCTAAATTACTTTCTGGGAAAAGAAGCATTAACAAGAGGATGTGTGTGTGCATGCAGCTTTCTAGTAACAGTAATGTGGGCAGACTGATGGAAAATAAGAATATATTCTCTCTGCCTGGCATTGAAAAGTCCACTATACAAGGGAAAAACCAGATGCATGTGAAAATACCAACTTAAGAAACTTATACACAAACATATTTTGAAAATATGAAGGCAATAAAATCAAACTCCTGAGTGATCAAAAGCATTTTTCCCTGGACTCTGAGAACCTGGAAGCAGAAGGAGGTAAGATCTCAATGGTCATTACAGTCCGCTTACAAGACAAGGATGTTAAAATGCAGTGGAGTCCTTTGGAGAGAGATTGCTGTTCTGAAGGTCCCGGTCATTTCAGTCACTGGTAAAGAGCCTCCAGCTTTAGGTGACATGAATGCACAGATCAGGCATTGCACATTTATGAGACCAAGCCCTGAGCTTAGGCAGGGTTGGTAATGCTACCAGCTTTACCAGGTAAAGCCACCATCATACTGCACCTTTGGCTGCAAACACCTTCCTGTTGGGATGTGTGATCTATCATCTGGCTTGTGAGCCTGATTTGTAGCTTGTCCTTTCTAACAGATGCAAGAAGGAAACACTACTTGCCTGCAGTCATTGAGCTGCAGGGCTTAGCGCTAGCTCCTGGCTTTTGTCCTTGGACATACTGCTTGCTCCCAGTCCTCAACTTTGTGTTATAATGGAGTGTTTGGCCTATAGCTTGCCCTCTGTCCATGTTCTTTCCTTGCCTTTGACTATAAGGCTGTTCACTGGTTTTGCACAAGGTCAGTGATTTTTAAGAAGCAGAGTGTGCGTGCAGCCAAAGAGGAACATGGGTACATAAGAACAGGAGAATGTGCCTGTGGATCATCACAGTGGTCCACCTAGCCCAGCCTCCTGTCCCCAGGAGTGACCAGTGGTGCTCTGGGCCAAAAGCACCATTCAATGCTCTGAAGTGTAAGACACGTAGGCAGTGAAGGTCTCACAGTATAAAATTAGACAGAAGCAATATGTTATTGTTTTAGATCATCCTGTAAGTGTATCTACTTTCTCTATACCGTTGTTTTGTTTCGTATTTTGTTTCAGTTTTTTTAGGTCTAACTGTATTTATAAACCAAAACTCACAGTGACATTATATTTAGAGCTCTAAGTTTAAATGCAAACTCAATTTTGGCGGGATTTAGCACTCAGCCCTTCTAACTGGTTATTCATTTTCTTGAAAGTTCTTAGAGTAACAGGTTCACGGGCTTGTTGCAGCACACAAATCAATCTCAGTATCTTCTAGAACAGTGCAAACATTTCATTCTGCTCTCCCTTCATGTGGTGGAGATGGAACAGAGAAGGAGGAGAAGTGAGCTTCAGGAGAAGCAAACACCAAAAACTGACAGCAAGGAGGTGACAGTGTTTGTTGTGCCAGCCACTCTGTAACACACAGTGAGAGGACTACGGGGCAGATCCAGGCAGAGCATTTCTGGTGGCCTCGCCTCTGAGCTCTCTGCAAGAGGCATGACCCAACCTTTAATGAAAACCAAAAATATCACACACTTGAGGAACATTTGAGGTGGGACAGCTAAACTCCAAGACATATTTTTGTGCTTAGAATGACCAATTATTTCAATAGCAATGTACTTTCTAAAAATCAGGGTTATACCTTTGAGACTGAAATCTTTAGCTGAAATTTGCCTTGCCTGACTTCTTACTGTCCCATATCAAGGTGACATATTAGACAAGGGTCCATAGATATGAAAAACCCCACAATTAGAAAAGTACTGGCACTTTCATTTCTCTTGTATTATGAAATGAAGCAAAAATGTTCAGCTGAAAAAAAAAAATGGAAAATTCTGCTCATACACTTTCACGGACAAAGAGAAAAAGGGCAGTGCTGATTCCAAGGAACACGTGTAATTCAACATTTCAACCTCCCTGAAAGTAAACTTTGCTCACTAAACTCCAAGGATTTTTTTTTAATATCAAATATACATTTTCTCATTTCCATAGACTTCAGTTCCCTACATTAGCACAGTTAGAAAGCTGCCTGATCATGTAAAAGAAGAGCTTTAAAATCTTACTTATTGTCATATTTTTGACCTGCATTCTATGTAGACAAAACCTTAAAGGTTGTAAGTACTCACTGTACCAGTCCCCTGCTGCACACAACACTGATGGGATATGTTTGTTCATGCTTCACTTTCACAGCTAGGATTTCAATATTCACCTTTCCTGTAGCCACAGACTTTGGTTTAGGTTAGCATCTGCAAAGTGGAGCAATACTGAAACATGAAACCATGAATGACTCCTCTGTCCCTGTTTGCTTCAGGTTGGCACTTTGGCTGTGCAGTCTGGACCCTCAGAGCACCTTCTGTCATTTCTGAGTGACATCTCTTTTCTGCATGAGACAGATCTGCTCATATC
This sequence comes from Streptopelia decaocto, assembly GCF_964273445.1. Taxonomy (NCBI): domain Eukaryota; kingdom Metazoa; phylum Chordata; class Aves; order Columbiformes; family Columbidae; genus Streptopelia; species Streptopelia decaocto. The sequence goes on along the minus strand of NC_138663.1, from coordinate 33,165,103 downwards.
GAGACAAACTTCTGACTCTGAATGCCAAAAGAATAACTAGTCCTAAAGGTGGCACAATAAAACAGCAAAGAAAATAGCGAAGGATATGAAAAAGAATGGAAAGATTAATCCTGAAAGCAGTTAGGATTTCTCTGGAGTTTATTTTTGTGTGCAAGTTGTTCCTAAGGAATATCTTGTTGAGGCGAATGGTCAGTGGGTTTCTTCAGTGAACTGTATGCAGTGAGAGAAGCAGAAATTCCTCTGATGGACACATTCGCTCTTATCTTAGATTGCAGGATAAACACCTGTCCCCAAAACATTTAATTAAACTCTTCTCCATTCAGAGGAAACAAACAAAAAGAAAGACAAGGATACACCATCCACAACTGCTAAATGAAGAATCATTGTTTAGACAGATATTTATGCTTCCATCCTCAGTAGTTTTGGAAAATAAACCCCTGAAAAAACCCACCCTGAACAGCAATATACAGTCTCTGGGGGCTGAGGCTGCAACATCTACATACTTAAATAACTTCATGGGTGTTGACGATTCCACTTAACTCAAAAGGATTGTTCTCATGCTTGTGTCATGTCTGGCTTGTAACATGTCCCTACATGGGCTGGTGTGCAGAGAGAAGCAGCAGCCTGATACCTCAGAGGTTTATGCTGTTGTGTGAGGACTATAGGAGTGAGCTGCAGGTAATCCTGTAAAAATCAGGATTCCTACCATCCCCACTTTGAGGAGGAGAGGAGTACATGAAATTGTGGCAATGTAACAGCTATCAGAAGTACCACACTACTTGGGTCCAAACATCATAAAATGTAATTGGCTTTACGTGTTTTCTTTCTCTGAGAAATTTCAGAGGAATTGTGAGTCCTGACTTAAATAATCTCTGTTAAACCACAATATTGCTGATACTTGAAGAGTTTCAAATGATAAAACTGAGAAGCAGCACAAGCTGTTTATAATTTTTGTGTAATCTCGCTACTTTCGCTGCCCAGATCGTGTGCATGCCCAGAACCTGGACTAACAAACGCATATCTCTGAAGGCTGGTTTGCTGCAGGGCTGTGACCTAACGCTTTGGTGGGGACTGTAGAATTAACCTTCTGGTGAAGAGTATGATAAGCTGGTTTTATTACCTTCTCCAGAGCTTAAGAACATCATTGCACAAATGTACCTGGACTTCTGCCAGTCCCTGACTCCCTTCTTGAATCTGAAGGGGTTTTCTTCATTGCTTAAAATAATGTGAGGGTTTTTTTTTTTTCTTCATCCCAGAGCAACCAACCCAACTTAGCTGTCATTGGGCAGGAAACAAACAGAAGACAAGCCACTTTTGCTTTCACTATGAGACAGACTTACCAAGAACAACCCCAAGCATACTTTCAAAATTACTGCCCGGTTATTTGGGGAACGAATGTACCCTGCCTTCAGGAGGGCAGCCCATGTGCAGCACTTGCCCCAGGCTACAAGCAGCTTTTTTAGCATCCAAGCTGGTCCCATGGTGTTCCTCACCAATGCCAAGTCCAGGCAGCTGTGGAGCCTTTTATTGGGAACTGAAATGATTAACTAAATCATAATTGCAGATCACTCTTTGGTTAGATTTCAATGCCTATGGATCAATGAGCTATCTAATTAGAAATCTTAAGTTTGAAATATGTTTATAAAGTTATACCCATTGCTATTAAATTTACATGTCTCGAAGGAGATACATCTGAATTTCTGTAATCAGTTTCTCAGCATGTTTGCTTTAAAGTATTTCCTACACTCAGCTGTTACACAGTGTGTTTACAGGAGGGTCCCCAAAAGATACTTTTATTTACTTGACTATGAACATATCAAGTTTAAAGTCAAAACCTACAGGCATTTTTGAGCTACTTGGTGTGTGTAGGTGCAAAGGTTCATGTCTGTAAGAATTCCTAGTGTTGGACTCAGAGTTTAGAAATAAACTGTATACTTTTGTTTCCTAATTAGCAAATACTTTGTAGTTTTTGCAGCTGAAGGACTCTTCAGATTTCTCTCCTAACAGCTGCAGCTTAATAACCAGCTTCTACCTAAAACCACCTTCTTCTGTGCATAAAAGGTTTAAAAGAGAGCTTGGCTCTTCTTGTAAACACCAATAAACTTACAAAAACATCTGGACCTCTATTTGGCCCAGACTGCATTGCCCGCGAAGCTTTTTTTCTCCTAATTTTGTTAACACCAAGGAACAAGTTTAAAAAAATATTAAAAATCCATCGTTGATTCATTTATTCTTCAGTTCTTGTTGATTACTTTTTTTTTTTAACAATACATTACATGTTTAAGTCTTACCAAACATTGTAGAAATTTTTTCTGGGCTGTTTGTCTTAAGGACAGCAATCAGTTTATAGATTAAACTGTGCTTTTGTGTGAATTCCTTCTTGTCTTTTATAGACAGCAGAATAATTGAATGAATTTAATTATTTTCCCTACAATAAATCAGTGTATACAGAGATGATGAAAGATTTAATAAAGATATTTCCTCCATTAGGGACTAGTTCTGCATTCCCTACTATGAATAGCATTTACAAAAATAATGCTATTCCCACTCTAGTCAAAAGGACTTCTCACAAGGGTAACGTGTGCACTGTTTGACCTCATCCTTGTTCATTAATGCCTATAAAAACTCCATTAGACTACTTAACGAAAAAACACATAGAAAGAGAACATTAATAATTTTATTAATATTGTGCACAAACTAATAAAACTCTCTGGCAATGCTAGAGCCCTCTGGATCATCATCTCAGTCTTGTTTCATTGAATGTTATTATCTCTAACTGCAGCGCCAAACCTAGAGCAGTGCAAATTTTTTGCAAATAATTAATGGTATAAAGATAGCAATTTTTCTCCTGCTGGACAGATTACCTATTAATACATTCTGATTTTTTACTATATATTAAAAATGTGTATGAAAACACCACAAATGAATTACTTCAATTGACTGCACCCACAGTTACATCACCTTAGTCCCTTGCTGTAGCTTATTTTCCTGATGAACTGACTTGGAATAATCTTTATGCCACTGCTTATGAGTTCCTGACCAGGTAGGGAGGTGAACAGCCGCGCTGGTTGGCATTACCCTTATGAACTCTGTCAAGAGTTCTTCTTCTTTCCCTTTTACTTACTTTCTTTCTCAGTCTGTACCCAGGTCTCAGTGGATGTTTTGCCTTTACTTCCGACTCCTTACTCTTTCCATCTCTTCAACACTTCTTCTTTTACCAGACCCTTCAGTCAAGACCCCAGTCTGTGCTACAGGAGTCTCTCCACTGATCTAAGTTTTGGTTTTTGCTGCTTATCTCAAGCTCCCTCCCCTAACTGCAACAGATCTCAGTTTCTCCACAGGCAGGACGTGGCTCTTCTTCAACTCCTCTGCCGTGCCAGATCACAGCAGCATGTCCTTGGATTACTAATATCACTTCCCAGCATCTTTAGAAGAGTTGCTACATCAACAACATTTTATAATTGTCTCTCATATTTTCCATCCTGATCTGCAATCCAGATGACATTTTCTACTTAAATATTCCTCCCACAAAGGCACGAAAGAACCCACCATCTTACACCCACTGAAAAGTCACTAATCTCATCCCCTTCTCCTGAGCAAAATACATTAGCACCACCACAGCACAGAAGCCTCAGTACTTGTCAGTACAAGTGCTCCTTGTTCCCATTCTTCATTCCAAATTCTCTTCCTTACCCAGTGCAGATTCCTCACCTGACTGTAATTTACCAAAGCAGTAATGGCTGAGGGACAGGTCACGGGTCTCTGCTGCAAAACTAGAGCAGGAACCAAGACCTTCCTGTAGACCCTATGAAAGTCAGATGCCTTAGCAAAAGATCCACCCAATGTAGAAGCCCACAGGACAGAAACACACCAGGGACACTCAAGTTATCAGGTATTTAGGCATGCTCTCACATAGCACCCAAATAGCTTTCAAATAGCACATTTAGGCAACGGCTCTCAAAGAGCACTTGAACAGAGCAGAGGCTGTGGCTGTTTCCCATAGGACACCACCGGCAGAGCAAGTCATTCTGATGACTGTACTGTAAGCAGTCTCCTATGCAAATATTTAATGTCCTGTAATAAATCACATCTGAAAAATGCTGGAGAACCTGACTAACCAGATTGATGGGGTCAGGGGAAATCCATCAACAAAAAACTGAAAGGAAGGGAAACTAAAAAAGCAAAGTGAAATCTGCTGCTGGTGGCAGTTGCTACAAAATTTTGATTTTCAGTTATGTCTAAAGAATATTGATGATTAGTGGTTTGGTTGAAAATTATTTAATATAAACACTAAATTGAAAGGTTCAATCTTATTCAGCCTTTATACTATATCCTGAAACTAAGCTGCAATTTCTACCACATGAGGCATAAAATCAATTAAACAATGTTTATGCTCTAGCAGACTTGTAACTACACTGCTTAAAGTTCAGTCACTTTGTGTTTGAATATATTTTTGTTAGTTTTCCAATCTGAATCTGGTATTCATTAAAGATGTTTAAACGTGATTTCTTTCCAAAACCTTTTGGCCTTCCTGGCTCTTCCTGCTAACAGGGTCTATGCTGGTCTGAATCTTACACTTTTGCAAACATAATATGTTTTTTAAATATGGCTATTTCCATTAGCAAAACTATCTAGACTCTGCCTATTTTGCATTCAGTAATATTATGCCCTTCAACAGGTCAATTGGTGCATGGGAGATGGACCATATTGATAAGGTTTGGAACTGAAAGGCTTCTGAGGAGGCAGCTGCTCTGACCTGGATGCAGGATATGAATGGGAAAAAGGGATTACAGTCCCATTTGATGGCATCATGCAATGGAAGAATATGTGTCAGGCTGGCAAAGTTAATGATAGAGTCTTCTCCTTTCCCTACCCTTTGCTACTCATCAGTCCATCACTGATAAACCAATAACTGCATTAGGTGGGTTACCTTCTCATAGGCAGAGTATGAAGCCATATATACACAAACATGGGGTCTGAGCACATCTCTTCACTCCTTGGGGAGTAATGAGGTTGGGGAGTGATTCTGAATCTTGCAGAGGAGTGGAGCATCTCCCTTATGAGGAAAGGCTGAGGGAGCTGGGTCTATTTAGTTTGGAGAAGAGGAGACTGAGGGGTGACCTTATTAATGCTTATAAATATATAAAGGATGAGTGTCACAAGGATGGAGCCAGGCTCTTCTCAGTGACAACCAGTGGTAGGACAAAGGGTAATGGGTATAAACTGGAACACAGGAGGTTCCACTTAAATATGAGAAGAAACTTCTTCTCAGTGAGGGTGACAGAACACTGGAACAGGCTGCCCAGGGAGGTTGTGGAGTCTCCTTCTCTGGAGACATTCAAAACCTGCCTGGACACATTCCTGTGTAACCTCATCTAGGTGTTCCTGCTCCAGCAGGGGGATTGGACTAGATGATCTTTCAAGGTCCCTTCCAATCCCTGACATTCTGTGATTCTGTGATCCTGTGACTGCTCAAAGATTAGATCAAGCCATCTTGAGGCTGAGATTTTTTTTTTTTTTTAATTAGCTCTAGTGATGCTTCAGGATCTCACTTCTTAAGTCCATGCAGGGAATCAGGCCTACAGATCTACTGTTGTCATCAAATGCTTGACTCTGGGATAGGCAAGAACAACAGTTTTAGAGCTAATTCCATTGAACAGAGCAAAATTACACTTCAGATGCTTGTACAATTCCTCAGGAAGCAATCAGGACACTCCTCCTGTCACAAAGCCTTCAGAGATGTGGGATGTCTGAGTAAAGTGGGAGGGGTGGAGAAGACAAAGGATTCTGTGTTCAGACGTTTGCATTCTTACACTGATTGTCAACCAAAATCTATTGTTTGATGACAATTCGCATGACTGCCAGTTTTCATTTCCTGCAGACACCGGCAATAAGAAGATAAAGGGTACGGTGTCCTTCACAGCTTTGCATTCCTACCACACTGTCACTGATATAGCCCTATGAAAAATGAGGCCAAAATCCCATGAAGACTTAAGCTGCCACTGTAAGGCAGTTGTAGGGGGAATACTTCTTTGTTAGCCAAGCCAGGTTGTGCTGGCTTGGCACATTTGTGACATTACATCCTACAGCTTTCATTTCAGCTTCCAGATTCATCAGACCTAAACCCTAACACAGTGTCTGAGGGGGCTCTCATTGTGTCCAGGGCAGCCGATGAACACGTACGCTCTTCAGTGGGAAACCTGCACCACCTGCATTCACAGTGAGCCTGGATTTGAATCAAAAACCCTAAAAAGTTACAAGTGATACTAGGCCCATGCCTTGGTGAATATTTTTTAAATTGTATATGAAAATATTAGTTTAATAACATATATTCTATAGAGCAATACTTCAAACTGTTAGAAAGGACCATGCCAGAGACATGCACTGTAGCAATAGTGACAGTCCAGTAAAAGCAACCTGATTTTTTGTATTCATTTGGATACAGAGCTCAGCACTTGTATAATATTTCTGTCCCCACCTTTGCTTCCTGAATATAAGAACAACGCACAACCCAACCCACAGCACCATTCCTCAGTGCCCTCCCCCTTGACATTCACATCCTGTTAAACAAATTACCTTGTTAAACACACAACTGCAGCAGCTCCATAGGCTTAAGGCCTGCAGCACCTCTTTTCAAAGATCTCATGTCAAACACAGGATACTTAGTTTTATTATTTGTGCATTATTTATAAAGCATGAAAATTAGTAATCCTTTTTCCTGACCTACCCCAGTTAATCCCAAACCTGAGGTAATGGTTCTTCATTTGACTTTTTTTAGGAAGGTACAAGAATGTATTATCTCAAATGAAACAACAAAAACAACAAAGCCGAAGCCAACCAAACAAAAATTAAACAACAACAACAAAACAACAAAAGAAAAATGCATTGTTCTTCATAAGGGATAATCTGGAAGGCATTACAAAGGCCATTTAATTTATGACAGGTAATTGCTCTTATATAAAAGCAACCTTGTGGTGGTGGTTTCTGGTTTTTTTTGTGTGTGTTTTGTGGGGTTTTTTTGTTGTGTTTGTGTGTGTGTGTGTGTGTGTGTGTTTGTTTGTTTTGTTTCGGTGGGTTTTGTTTGTTTGTTTTTGGTTTTGTTTTTTAACCACAGCAGAGAACACCTGTTTTAGTATCAGCTAGCTCCCCCCTGGGATTTGCCACACATCTAGTGGCATACTAGACCTTAATTCTACCGCATGCAACTTGTCATTTCCTAGGAAATGGCAGGTACCAAGAAGCACGAGGATGAGGTGATTTAAACAATAACCACTTTATTGAATTTTCCATGCATATACTAACAGATCTTATTGACAATCCTTCTCTAATTACCTCTGAAAGGCCCATTTGTGTGGAAACACGGGGTCTGTTATGGCGTGCATCCATCACCCCTTCCATGTCTCTGGTCTCCTGAAATTCAAGCTCTCTATCTGCAATGTGATATACTGCACAAATTGCAAATCGGCTGAAACTAGGACATTTTTTGTGAGTTTTTGATTGCATTACTTCCAATAAATGTAACACTATGGAACTGCTGGAGTTCTGCACCATGCAACAAAAGCCTGGCTGTTACCTACATATCAATTTTAATAAGTTTTCTTTCTTACAGATGATAATGCTTCATTTTAAAAATCTAAGATGTTGAGTATAAACATGTGTAGGGTATTTTTCCTTTTAAAAGAACGTGTGGGCTGTGTAAATAGAGTAAACACATTAAGGAATCACCTGTCACAAATAGCTGGCATAAAATTAATGACTTAATAGCCAGGAAAAGAAACAAAACTACTACAATTAAAGTTTTGCAAATGCCAAAATTGATACAATGACAGATAAAATGTCCTCCTACAGATTGTAAACTTACCTGTAAACCGCACGTATGTTCAGTACAGCTAAATCCAAAATACAGGTACAAAGAATACTTTCAAATTACAGGAAGTTTCTGATGGACAAATGGGAACTCTCTTACAGTTGAAAAACTTTAAAAAAAGAAAAAATTCATAACTGTGTGAAGTTTATCAGTCTCCTAAATTCCTGCTTGGTTCCTGAAATACTCTGATCTCCTCCAGAGTTTATGAATTATAAATAGCTGCAAAACAGCAATTACATTGTAGTTAAATATTTAAACTCTCACTGTGTATTTTTTAGTAGTTTTGTAGAAAAATGATTAAATCAGAATTAAAAAGTGATGGTACTGGCAATGTACTGTCCAAACGCAACCATACTGGATGACAAGGTGGTTACTCCTGCGTGGCTTGGATTTGGTGAAATTGAAGTGGGCAGAAATTAAAAAAATAAAATTACTGAGGTATGAAAAGAAGAAGAAACATAGGTAAACCATCAGGGTAACTGATATAAGAGGAAGGATGTGAAGGCAAGAAAGGTAGTTTAAATTTTGAACAGTATTACAGGGCACTGTTTCCTGGCCCTGTACAAGTCCCCGTTCACCATGAAGAGTCTCTTGCTGCCTCAGGGGCAAATCGGAATAAATGAGACGTATGTCTGCAATCCTGCTTGCTCCTGTTCCTTGTGTCCTAGATGCCCATGTACAAGAACAGTGCCGTGAACAGAGCACAGAATTGGGGAGTAGAAATTCTTGATTCTGAGCTCATCAGACATACTCATCCTACAGTCTTCTTCAGGACAGAAGGTGACTGATATGTACCCAAATAATTTTTTAGGTTGATTACAAGACAAAGGAGAAAAAGAGAAGAAAACCAGGCGTGATAAGAGTGGACTAGGGCAGGCCTACTCATTAGTGTAGGTAGACTGAAAAACAAGATATCTTCCTTTCAGAAACAGAATTACATTTTTAAAAAGAATCTGCTTATAAAACCTTGCATGTTATAAAATTACCAGATATGATCCCTGAACCATCTGCAGAGTGGACTACTTTTAAATTTCCCACAGTATGGGAATTACAGTTACTAAATTGCAGGACAAAGCCACATTTTTCAAACAAGGAATCTAACCGTTGAGACTTTCCTTTTGAAGACTTCTATAGAGAATTGACCATTCACAGCATCATGAAGGCAAACACAGGAGAAATTTGTGGAACATTGTTGGTATACTGTATATTCATACTGGAGTACAGTATAGGTTATCAACAGTATTTGTAGGGTCATATGAGAAGCAGGTCAAGCTAATGAATGTATTGAATAGGGAAAAAATAGAAGCTCTAGGCAGACAATATGATAAAATTCAGTATGTGCCATGAGGAAACAAGCAGAGAACAGAATAGTGAGAAAAAGCAAAGGTAAAGGTAAAGAACAGCTACACATGCTCCTCACATTCGGATTACAACACCATCCCTTAGGAGAGAGTTACAGTTGTACAGTGGGGTGCACAAAACTGGTTATTTTAGGTTGCAACTCCACAAATAATGTTGCTTGATTAAGCCAGTGCTGTTGTACATTTTTATTCTAGTTTGTAACATGTGCTGAACAACAGAAAGAAATACTTTTCAGAAAGAAGAGCTGGAATCCTCATCAGCGTAATACCTATATTGTGTGACAAGAAAAAGATTAACATATGAACATCCATTTCCTGCTAATCTATAAAGAATGGCTTGATGATTACTGCAGCAGTGTCAAAAGACGGGAAGTCGTTGTACACTCCAGGCTCAAGGAAAAACCAGGAAATATATTTCAGCAAAACCAAGACAAAAAAAGAGTGAGCAATATGCTAACATATCCTAATAAAGAGAAAAGTATTTCATGCAGAATGGTTAGTCAGAGCGGATGCCTCTGGATATTGTCTGCAGAAGTCAATTTTTCTGGAGAGCACACTCAGGTATTCTGTAAATCCCAAAACACAAGCAAACTAATTTAGATATGGTATGAGGTTTGGCACCAGGGAAAGAAAAACTTCACAATTCATGGAACTGTCTGACAGTTTCTAGGCAGAAAATAATGGGTTTGGAGAATTTTAAATGCTGTGGCAACCACAGGTCAATGTGCTTCCCACCATTTCTCCCTAGTAACAAGGTGTCTCAGAAACAAATTGATGACAGTAATGTAACAATCCCCTTGAAAACAGTCCCAAAATAAAATGTTGCCCATCTTGTTTAAGCACTGAGAAAAAAAAAATAAAAAAGAGGTTTTCAGCTTGTCAAAAAAGCCCAACATCCTTCCTTAAGCACAAGTCTGACAGAAACAATCCATTTCAAAGCTACGTATGTCCGGCAGCACAGTTGTGGTACCGTCCTGCAGACTGGGACTCATGAGCCCGGCTCTATCTCTGGGCTCCTGCTGACATGAGCGGTTTGGAAGTCACCAGCGTGGATAACCAAAACCAACTGTGTGCCAGTACGAGCCAGAGCGCTGCCTTTATGTGCCATGACTACAAACTTTGATATGCCATAGTAATGCTTTCCTGATGAGCTATAAACTCTTGGGATTGACCTTGAACAGACCTGGAAAGAGTTCAGAAGTCCTGCTTACTTGCCAAAGCAGGGATGGCTTTCTCAGGAAAAATGCAGATGGAAGTGGTACATTAAAGCTGGAGGTGGATGGAGGATTTACAAGTTTGGTGGACTAATAAAATAGCTCTTCTGTAATTATACCTAATGTAAAAACCTCACAACTGTTATCCATGCGTTTTGCAAGGCCAAACAACAAATGTGAACGAGCTGGGCACTGCGTTACAGGCTTTGCATGATAACTCATGAAATCATCACCGCTCAATTTTTAGTCGGTTTTGCCACCTCTTAGCATATGTTGTTTCAAACTGCTGTATCCTACAAGCAGAACGTGCAGCTGGTGATTTGCTGGCTCTGGGAGCTGAACTAACCCCAAATTCGAAAGAGTCATGAGTAGGAAACAATTTAGTTGTTCTCTGGGGTGAAGAGTGGAAAGAAAAGGGCAAGTGTTGATTGCAGTGTTGATACGTTGCAGAGTTGATCCGCCCTTTAATTTGGGGAGTGGAGTCAAACAATTCCTCTGTCTCACTTCATACAGAAAACTCAATTGATCTTTGGATCATTCCCGTAAAGCAAAGGATACTCCCACAGCATCTGAAACAAAGGCTAATCATGTTGGAGGAAAGACAATCCCTGATTTCCACAGACATTGGGTGAGGCTCGAACTCTATACACTTTTGGAGTGAGCTAACTGAATAAATGAGGAAAACCGTATTGGCCATTATTAAGTATGAGCATTTAGAGGCAAGACGAGTATCAGAGAGAGTTAATGCCACTAGAACTTTTTTGCTAATGCATAAATTCAGTCCCAATATTAAAAAAAATATCAAAATCTAGTACTTGTCAGTAAAAATATTAACATCTTTTTGAACACTAATGAGCAGGAACCCTTTTTATTTGATAACATTTATATATACAAATCTATCTTCTACTTGCTTGTCTAACTGACATTTGGCTGCATTCCTAGTTTGTTAGATCCATTTTAACAAGTTAAGCAGAAATAAAAGACTTCAGAATATTTGGAGTACTGCAGCTGAAATGAGCTTCTGAACTGAAGTAAATCTGTGTGTCTTCAGTGAAATTAATTGACCCCTTCAGTCTGAACCAACTGAGAATCAGCCCCTGGTTCTCCCTTAATGGAATTCATTCCCACAATAAATACAAATGTCATTGTCCTAGTCTGCTGCTGACAAGACTAACATTCACTGTCTTTGAATTTAAAACTCTCTGGTCTTTTTACTGTCTGCATTTCTGGCAGACGCAATATGCACTTTTTTCCCAACAAAATTACTATCTTTCTCTGCTTTGCCAGTTTTCTCCCTTGAGTTTTTTATTTTTTTTGAGGGGGTTGGGTAATTTTCCTCCTGGCTGTCAAATTAAAGCACGAAAGCCTGGCAGTAGAAGGAGAGGTGGCTGCTGCCCCCGGAGGCTGATGCCAGCCACACGGGTCAGTTCTGGGGGATGCTGCGTGCCGGGGGTGTGCGGAGGCCATGGCATTCTTCACATTTTCCGAGGGATCAAGTCACCCTGGCACAGGCTGTGCCTGCGCTGGGGTATCGCTGCGACACTGCAGGTCTCCACCATCACTAAGTGCTGCTTCTGCGCCACCTCACGCGGTTCCCTCCCAAGAGATGGAAAGGAACAGGTAAAGTTTTAGGTGCACCTCTGCCAACTGAGCTAAGGTGATGCTGTGGAAGCAGGAGCTTGATGAAGAAGCTCCACTTGGCACACATAGAATCAGAGAACAGTTTGGGTTGGAAGGGACCTTCAAGGGTCATCTACTCCAGCCCCCTGCAATGAACAGGGACATCTTCAACTAGATCGGGTTGCTCAGAGCCCCGTCCTGCCTGGCCTTGAATGTTTCCAGGGATGGGGCATCTACCACCTCTCTGGACAACATCGCCGGCACAAAGAGATCACGTCTTTTCCACGGGAAAATCACCAGAAGTTGCGGCAGGAGGTGAGCTGTGCTGGAAGCACCCAGTCTACCAGTCCCCCCGGCCCCCGTGTCACTGCCCTCCCCACCCGCGACACCGGCTCTCCGAGGAACTTCCCCAGGCCGCAGCCCCCGCTCGGGGCTGAACCCGCTTCCCCCGCTGTCCCGGGGGGACCCTCCCCGCGCCAGCCCCCTACTCACCGGTCTCCCCATCATCATCATCTTCCTCCCCCTCTCCTTCCTCCTCCTCCCCCTCCAGATCCAGCAGCACATCTTGGTTCTCCGCATTCATCTTCCCGAAGTCGCAGCCCCCCGCGCCCGCTCTCCCGCCGCCGGGGAGGCGAGTCCGCCCCGAGCCCTCCCTGCCCCGGGGGCGGAGCGGCGGGGGGCGGGCGGGGCGGCCGCCGACACCTTGTCCCGTTGGGCTGCCGGCCGGGACATCGCTCACAGTCCGTTCGGGGCTCGCAGCCTCGCACGGCTGTTGCTTGGAGCCGCTGGGCTCCGGGAAAGGCGAGCGCCCGGCGTGGCTCCGGACAGGCAGCGGTTATTTCCTGAGGCCTTGCGTCGCTGTCACCTTCCAGCGTGCAATTTGCTGGAGCTGTCGGAACGGGGAGGAGACACTTACTGATCTTCCGGCACAGACCGTTATCAAAATCATGCTCTGTAAGCGGGCATATTTACTTACTTCATTAACAGCACCCTGAATGATCAAAGTTGGAAAAAAACACTACATTTATCATGGCGTTGTTTTTTTTTTTTTTTGTCGTTGTTGTTTGTTTGTTTTGTTTTTGTTGTTGTTGTTTGTTTTTGTGGTTTGTTTTTGGTTTTGTTTCATCTGGCCTTATCGTAGAGTTCATATATCTGATCATATCACAAGCTGATCAAACAGTATCTTAAAACTAGGAAACAGCTTTTGGGTTTTTTTTAACAGGATGCAGGGTGAAGATTTTACAAAGATTTCTCTGGTTTTGTCCAAAACTGGGTTGGGAGCAAAACCCATGAGTCTTCTTAGACTATGCCAAATTAGGCACCCAAGCATTTAAGAACTCGCCATTGCTAAATACTTCTGAAAATAGGAAGCCCACATATGTAAGAAAACCCAAACCAGTAAGTGGCAGAGTTATTTGGAGAAGGTAGCAGAAGTTGGAGGGGAAAGGCTCAAGGACTGAATAAACAGCCCATCTGTGCAGCTCTGCTGATGTATTCAACTCTGTTGGCTGTTTCACTGGTGTCAGGTTGTCCTCATCTTCATCTTCATCTGCAGATACAAACAAGGAGAATTTTGCAACACAACAAATGCACAATTGTCATTATACAAAAGTTCTCACAAAAAGAGATTTGAGTGCTCAGCAATATACCACTGTACTCACAAGTATTGGTTCCAGGGGAAAATAGAGAGTTCCTCAAATGGAAAGAGATCTGGGGGAGTATCCAGAGGTGAACTGGACTGAGCTTGAATAGTGGGAAGAAATGGAAATAAGGCTGGAAAAATTGATTGAAGAAATGAGGGGCGGCAGTTTAGGGAAAGGAAAAAAGAGCAAGATAACCTTTCTTCTTTTTTTTCTTTTTCCTTTTTTTTTTTTTTGTCCTTTTTTTTTCTTCTTTTGCATAAAGCACTACATATCCTATAAGCAATGTATTTTCAATCTCTAGTCTATTGCTGATATTCAAATGGCCCACAGGACCCAGGATGTCTAAAGCATACAAACAAGTATCTGGACCAAAAGCCATTTGTCAGATAAGTCTGTCACTTGCTAATATTGTTATCTATTGCCAAGCAGCTGTGGGTTCAGGTCACAGTGAGTCTAAGTGCAAGCACTTTATGACAAAAATGAGTTGAGAAATTTGACTGGGAAGCTTTGGAGCAATTCTGCTAAGCAAAGATCTCCCTCACGCTGATTGCTTGAATAGAGAATTGGTCTGTAAGAACGTAAGTGAATTCAACAGGACAGAAACTATCATCTTTCTCAACCTTATTGATGCCAGCACCATTATTAGCAAACAAGTATTGCTTGCACCATCTGACAGTGAACATTTCTGTCACTCTGTTAGACAGAGAAAGCATCACAGAGCTGAACCTGAGGAGGGCAATGCCACAGGCAGGATACCTGGTAAACGGTAATGCTGTATCCTAAGACATATGTTGTTGTGTGTCCCAAGTTTGATACACAGTGTGCCACCCTGCGACACAGCCAGTCTGCCTCTGACCATCTCAGCACGTGCTCCACGACCACTTGTCAGGTTTTGCGCTTGGCGAGGTTACAAGGACAGAGCGAATGACCCTGCTCCTTGCCAGGAGCATTTACCCCAGGCTGACTCAGCTGCAGACACCTTGTGGTTTCAATGTGTCCAGCAAAGAGTTGCAGCAACATCATTATATACCTGTATTATGCAATATTAAGCTGCCGTCCTCCCTCTGGATCCTCCCCAAAATGTGGTCCCACTGGTGACATCTTATTTCCTAAACGACGAGAGGAAAGCAGTGATTGTTACAGACAAAGTACAGTTTAGGATTCTGATGTGAGATTTGTGCACTCTTGAATACATAACAAGGACATCACTGTTACTTTAGTTACCTGATTCCTATTTTCACATTTCATGAATGAAAATGTAATTTAAAAAGCTGCTAAATGAAAAAAAAATGTAGAAAAAAACGTAGAAAAGAGGAACATTTCAGAATCAGGCTATATGGGGTTTTAACTCTGTACAACTAGAGGATCTACCTCTTCAGTCCCATTCATACTGTAAACTTTCTCCCAGCAATTACAGAACACAAAGTTTTTCCAGGCTTCATTCAGCCCTCTGTATCTGCGTGTTCAATTTTGTAGATTACTTCAGAGCCAAGTTTTGCAGTTATCTGAAAAGGCCATGGGAATACTGTGTCTAAAAGGCCTGTAAAACCTTTTGAAAATGCATAGCTATTTGTTTTTTAACTTCATACCAGATATATTTCCATGTGTACTTTTGGCAAATCACCAAAGCTTCAGAAGCTCTGCTTGGTCACACCTGAAAAACAGAGATTAAAAAAAGCATAGCAAATGAAGAGAAAAAATGCAACAGCACCACCCTGCTGCCATCCCTTTGTCAGACAGATAATAACAAAAGATCCACTCAAAGAACTGCAGTTGTGTAACCTCTAGCAGATAAATAGAGTTTTTCAAAAGTGAGCTGAAATGAAAAAGCGAGGCTAAATCAAATTCTTTCTTCCCCCCAGTTCAAGCATGGCTGTTTTCAATTGTATTGAAGGAGAAATAAAAATGTTTTAACATTCCTGGTAGTGAGAAACAAGAGCAGAAGTTCACAGAGCCAGTGGAAAAATTGCTGCCATGAATAAGAGTTTCATAGCAACCCTAACAACACAGGTCAGGAAGAGACCAAAAGAGCTTGTTCAGCCCAGGGGTGACAAAACTTTGGCACAGGCACCAGATCTCTAACTGACATGGATCTGGGCTGGCACTGGGGTCTTTTGAGTCACAGGGCCCTTGACAATAGATCTGGCGCTGTGTGGTCAATCACTGGTCTGATCCAGCCTCCAGCAGTAAGACAGGTTTGAACGTATCCAGACACTGGGGACAAATATTTGCCAGTCATGAGCTTCACAGTCTCTGGTGAGGAGACCATAAGGTCCCCAGGTAAGATCTTGCCAGGATTTAATTCCTCAGCCAAAATAGTTTCACAGCAATTTCAGCTGTTTTATTCTTGTCCCTCTCCCAGCATCCATGAGAACAGTCAGCTTTTGTCCTCTTGATAATAACATACTACGTACGGAAAACTATCACCTCAATGCCTCTGAAGCTTTTCTCATTCAGACTGCACAAACCCAAGTCTTTCAGCCTTCCAGTATGTATCACTGTCTGTGCTTTCCTCTCTGCTAAGAAGTTAGTGTAAAAACCTCCATGTGAGACTCTGTGGAAGGAAAGGTGTTATTTTACAAAATCTTTAAGTACATTGGCTTTACCCACTCACAGTCATTTTCTCAATGATTTAGTTCACTTACACTCTCACACCCACACACTCACAAGAACCAAGGCGTGTTTGAGTGGTCTGGCCTGGGTCACTGTGTCCAACACAGAGGACAAAGGGCCTCCATCCTTGGAGATATTCAAAAGCCATCTGGACATGGTCCTGGGTGACTGGCTCTGGGTGGTCCTGATTGAGCAGGAGGTTGGACTAGATGACCTCCAGAGGTCCCCTCCAATCCCAAACATTCTGTGACTCTGTGAAGGGATACCAGGTGTCAGGTCTCCATCACATCTGCTAAACAATGGCAAAACTAACTTTTGGACAGGTCTTTTATACTCAAGAGCCAAAATTTACTATGACATGATTCTTTGCATCAAAATGTTGCTTACTCACACCTCCATAAATTTTAGGCAAGTCTGCTCCAAGTTCCTTAAGGGTAGGTACTAGAGAAAGCGCAAATCTGATGAGGAGCAGCTGAAGGAACTGGGGCTGTTTGGAGAAAATGAGGCTGAGGGGAAACCTTATCACTGTCTACAACCACCTGAAAGGAGGCTGTAGCATGGAGGGTGTTGGTCTCTCCTCCCAAGTGGAAAGTGATAGGACAAGAGGAAATGGCCTCAAGTTTCACCAGACTAGGTTTAGACTGGATATTAAGAAAAAATTCTTCATGGAAAGGGTTGTCAGGCATTGGAACAGGCTGCCCAGGGAAGTGGTGGAGTCACCATCCCTGGAGGTGTCTAAAAGGCATTTAGACGAGGTTCTTAGGGACATGGTTTAGTGCTAGAGTAGGGCCTCTTCCAACCGAAATGATTCTACGATTCTATGATTTTGTTCTATAATCTGTATTCCAGCTGGGCTGAAAGGAGAAGGAATGGCATATATGATGTGCTGTAACCTTCTTCCCATTTTCTTGTTGTCAGAGTCTAGGGTCTTCTGCTGACAAGCAGCCTGTAGTCTGGTTTTACTGAGTCCAGGCCTCCTGGGCTTAACACGGGCAATAGTCCTCAATTTTACTCTTGTAGACTATGTTCTCTTTTATGATTATAGTCCAATTTTTACATTGTTCTGCTGTTTCTTCTCATGCTTATGCAACTATATCCATTCATACTTCATTTCTACCATCCTAATATTTCCATTACAAGTTAGTACCTCTGTCCACCTTCTTTCATTGCCTGACCCTTCGTTGTAAGGTATAGTGCCCAACAATACAGCAAGTTCTTACCTGTATTCCAGGTAAGAACTCTCTCACTGTGAATACGATAGCTGTAGCACTTTGAATGTGATGCTCCTTTTAACATACTTCACAGCAACAATTAATTTTTTTGCAGCACTATCACGTTGGCAACTTATATATCTATTGGATTCTGTAATAAGTCTTCGATTAATTTCTACAGTTGAGTCCTTTGTCAGGCTATTTCCCATTTTGTATTTCTGTAGTTGATTTTCTGCTCCTAAGTGGACATTTTTGCCCTTGTTTTCATTATATTTCATAATTTGGTCAACTCTTTCTCATTTGTGAAGATAATTTTGAAATTCAAATGTTGTCTTTCACAGTGCTTGCACACTGCTGGGAAACAAAATCCTTACTGCTTAAACCGTAGTCCTAGCAGAATAAAGACCATGAGCATCAAGAAAGCAGAGAGTCAGCAAATTTGGAGGACTGGTAGGTCAAGTGTATTTTTTTAAAAAGTAAAACAAACAAACAAACAACAGCAGCAACAAATAAAAACAAACAAAAACACAAACCAAACCAACAAGTTGGAAGGAAAGAGTTTTTTGGGAAATATATCGGTTATTGGAAGACAGTGTATTAAGGCCACTACAGCAAATTATATCAGTGCAGACAAAATTTGGGAAGAACGGCAGGAGACAAGTATCCCTGTGTGAGGAATTCTTTAAGGATACAGAGGTCAAAGTGGTTCATCACTGTGAGATTCACTGCAGAGTGGAGAACACAGCTGTATTTCTATTCACCATTCTTAGGTGAAATGAAAGAAGTAATTATCTCAGAGACCAAACAAAGTATATTATTTGTCATTTCATAAAACATCAGTGTTTTTAATCACTGCTGGGACATGGTACCTTTATGTCTGAAAGCAGGTGAATTTTAAAGCATAACTGAAACTGTATTGAAACTCAGTAACAGAAAAGAGACCATTTGAAATGCCTTGTTAGATAGCCTGCAAAACCCCTGTTCTAATGGAGAAATAAAATCAGAGAGAAATAAAAACAAATAAAATGATCATTCATCACAAGAAATTCCCTTAAGTGCACTAAATTATTCAGAAATTTGTTGCATTAAAAGTCAGTAAAAGAAAATGCAGGAGAATGTACTTTCTGTTCACCAAAGCATATCTTTTTCCTGGTACTGTTAAGTTAGCGCTTGCAATCTGTCCAAGTCCAGAGAAAAATGACTGTAAAAAGTTTTGAGATAATTTTTTTTACCAGGCTCTTGTGTTTATTTTAGTGTGATCCACAGATAGGGAGAGCAGTGAAGCATTAAGGGAAGTGAAAATTGCTCAAACTCTGAATCACTCTAGAATTTTTCTTTTACTTTGGTCATGTTTCCAATTGTATGTAATCCTCCCAGATTTCTTAATTCTCACTCTTGCATGCAACCTCCAGTCTGAGATGACAACTTCAGTCTCTTTTGCCCTCTATTGAAGTGAATTGGTAACAACAATTGCCAATAAAATGTGAGCTACAATATATAAAAGAGGATATAAATAATTGATCTCAGACCAGTGGTATGTGTAATTACTTTATGTAGAAGTCTCATAAGTGCTGCCAAGTCATCTGCTGGCTCTTACTTATGTGTTCAGCTTACCTTTTTTCACTAGTTGTCCTTAGTATGGGATGTAGACATGATAATTATACAGCAAATATCTTGTCTGACATTTTAATGTGTTTAATACAGAGTTTAAATTCTTAGAAAAGGTCTATACATGGCCAATGTATATTTAAGAATAATAGACTCAGAGTTCAAATACTTTTATTTTTCTAACACAAATGTTTGAACTCAAATAGTGGAGAAAAATTAAATTTCAGGGAGTTAATGAGGTTATTTCACCAGCCGAATTATGAACAATCACATACAATCATTTCATTTGCAGTGCACTATACTAGTTTTATGATATTTTAACTGTACTTACAAAACAATCATTTTAATCCCATATCTGCCTGGATATCCCTAAGTCACAGGAAATCTGTAGCAAATCTTAAACATTTTTCAAGAGGGGGCAAGTTCTCAGTCATTCTGCCTTTACCCTGCAAGCACTCAGTAGGCTACAAACATTTCTATAGGTAGCTGGTATGGAAGGCAAAGTCATCCACATGGGTTACTTAGTTCTGGTATGGTACATTACTAACATGACTAGTCCTTTCAAAGTTGGTGCTAGTACCTCTGTGCGTTGCTGCCCCTTGCATGGGGATATACCAGGTGCCTCAGAACAAGCTGCGGTGTCTGGGCAGCATGTCCAGCTGATCACAGAATGTTAGGGATTGGAAGGGACCTCAAAGATCATCTAGTCCAATGCCCCTGCCAGAGCAGGAACACCTAGATGAGGTTACACAGGAATGTGTCCAGGTGGGTTTTGAATGTCTCCAGAGTAGGAGACTCCACAACCCCCCTGGGCAGCCTGTTCCAGTGTTCTGTTACCCTCACTGAGAAGAAGTTTCTTCTCAAATTTAAGTGGAACCTCTTGTGGTCCAGTTTGTACCCACTGCCCCTTACCATTGTTTGTCACTGAGAAGAGCCTGGCTCCATCCTTGTGACACTCACCCTTTACATATTTATAAACATTAACAAGGTCACCCCTCAGTCTCCTCTTCTCCAAACTAAATAGACCCAGCTCCCTCAGCCTTTCCTCATAAGGGAGATGCTCCACTCCCTTAATCGTCTTTGTTGCCCTGTGCTGGACTCTCTCCAGCAGTTCCCTGTCCTTCTGGAACTGAGGGGCCCAGAGCTGGACACAATATTGCAGATGCTGATGGAGAAGGCATGTCTCACACTTGCGAGACTGCAACTGAATTTTGACTTAGTGCTCTGAGAAGATACAAAGAGCTACGGGTAGTACTGGCCTGAGCCCCATGGAGGTCATTAAACTGATCTGAACAGTGTGGTGCAGCATTCCCGTGTCCAAGCCCAGGTACAGCCTGGGTGTGTACAGGAGAGGAGAACACACAACCACGTCCTGTAACTGAGCATTCAGACTGTACTGGGCAGCGCTAACAGAGGGATATACAGGGTGTTTCAAAAAGATGGACTCACTTTCAAAGCAGTACACCATTCAAATTTGGTCCACCATTTTGAAACACCCTGTATATTCTCAGAGGAGCAAAAAACTGAGCTTACCTTGTGATAAATATGCATGTGGAAGTCAGAAAGGGTTGTCTTGGCACAGACTACCTTATACGGTTTACGTCCCCTCCCCTCATCATCACCATCTCCCTTCACTGCGATGGCCCACGCATCCCACCCTGCAGCCAGTGTCCTTTTTTACTGTTCTTCCAGCAGGATAAGCAAGTGCTCCCTCCGTGTGCTTTCAGAAAGCCTCTGTGTTTGTGGTAAGCAAAGCACTTTCAGTGTCTGCTATTGTACATCTCCTTCATCAACTGCAAGCACACATTTTCAATTAAAAGTTGAAGAGGGGGGAAGAAGAGGAATTGTGAAATCAACCCCACAATTAGATAAGTGAAGAATTAATGTCAAAATACTTCACAGTACTTTTAAGGATAATTTGATTCCATCCTGTGGCCATGAAACAATCTTAAAATAACTTGTCAATAACCATATCCTGCAGGGGTAGAACAGGACCTTCTGGCTTTAATGAAAAACTTGGCAATCAGGCTTCATAAGGTTTTACTTATAGCTGAAAGCATGAATATAAACACACAACAAAACATTTAGCAACTGTTTGATTCATATTTGTGGTTTTGAAGCTCAGTAGTTCCTCCCAACAGGTAGACGGAAATTTCAAACTCCTTTGGCTCCTTCTCTGCCAGCAGAAAGGAAACAGCTTTCTGCTGTTTCTGGACCAGCCTCTCTATACCAGGGTGGTAGCTCTCCTGCTGAGACTCCTCTTAATTTGCAACAGTCACTCCTCTAATCTACAGTAACATCCCCGTTGCTGGGTTGTTCCACTGTTAGATGCTATGTCTGTATTTGCTTGTGCTCGTGTAACCGGTGTACCTCAGTGAACTCCACAACATGATGTGAAAGCGCTCTGTGACAGGCTTTAACGCTCCCACAGGAGTTGGAGGAGCACATACACCTGTCTGTACATGCGTATCAACACCCCTGCCTCTCTTCTGCAAAAGGAAATGGTTTGGTCACCAGTCCTTCCTCCTTCTCCACTTCATTGTGGCATGTTGCACCTCACTGTTTTTCACCTGTACTCCGAGAAGGAATTGTGCTGATAACGAGAGTCCTGATCCTCCTGAAAGATGTGGAAGGAGGGGTTGTGCTGTACTCTGCGTTGGAGTCTCAGGAGGAATACCAATGTGCTCCACGAAGTCTGATTATTGCACTTGAAAGAGAAAAGAATCCGTTTCCACATATTTTCTATGCTTTGCAAAATGCGAGATAGAAAAACGCTCTTATTTAGTACTATGAAGTATTAAAAATATATAGGGAGAGAGTGTGAGAATTTTCTAACCTCAAGATATATGTCAGTTTTAAGCAGCTTGTTTTTTCTTTCCCTGTGTCATTTTTCTCTTTTATTTTCTGCTAAAAGTGAGCTTATACGAGACTTAAGATGTTAGCTGAATAAGAGCGATACCAATCACCAGTAGGAAACAGACGTGTGAGGAAGCTGGGACTGCAGGCTGATGTGCCCTCCCTTTGCTGTGTGTTTGACACCTGTGGCGATTTCAAAGTGAAGAGTTTGCTCTGCTTGTCTCTATGGCTTTGGCCTCCTCAGCACAGGCTGCTGCATCGTCAGGAATGTGGATGCTTTCTGCTGCCCAGGATCCTGTTTTGTTACTGTTTCCTCCTTTGGCCATTTGCCAGAAAATCACCTTGGAAACCCAGGCACCAGTTACCATGGTCACTTGGAAAAGAATATGTTTCCTTCCATGGCATTGGGTATTAGGAGGAGGAAGCCCACAAGCTTTTTATGCTGGAGTAAATTCGGTGGGACTGGACTCTAAGAGCTGAATATCAACCTTATTTCCTCCATCAAATCCCCAGCGAAAACACCAGAGATGCAGAGTGTAAACAAGGGCAGAATGTGGCTTTCTGTGAACGTTCTCACACCAAGCTGTGAAGTGATGTCTTACAGACAACTTGCCTCTGACTTATTACCAACCCAGAGAAACTCAAGAGCGAGATAAACATGAGTAAACTAGAAACTTGTCCTCCTCCAAATGCGGGTGCATAAAATTCCTTGAACCAGAAATAAAAGCCTTTGAAAGCACTCACTTCATGGTTGAACTAAAAGTATGACTATGCCAGTATCGTATGCTCAGAAATGGCTTGGAAAAGGATGTGGATGTGGAAAGCATTGTAAGAAATAGCGCAATGATTTTTCCTTACTCCCAGAATCCTGGAATCAGCTAGTTGGGTTCAAGCACTATAGGATCAAAGGCTGAGCAGATGAGGAGGATGAGGAACCTGTTGATTGCCTCTAAGAATAAAACAGAAAGGTTCTTCAGGCTGGTGTGTGAAGACCTGAAGCTCCTCTCCATTGTGACCACATACACTGCAGCAGAAACATCCTCACATCAGGTGTTGTATTCAGAGCAAGGGAAATACAGCAAATACTTAATGCTTCTCTGTGGCCAGAACTTTTCCAGGTATAGGTTGTTATCATTCTACATCTGTCTCAAAGCCAGTTTCCTTCTGAAAGGTGCTAGACCCATCTAGCTCCCTACAGAGACAGGGTGCCTCACCAGAGAGTCCAGGATGCTGATGAACTGGTAGATCACAAAGTTATCGAGGCCACATTGTGATTCTGCAGAGTACCAGAAGATTTATTTAACACTTTGCAGCAGTTTTCCAGATCTGCAATTTGAAACCATTCTGTTTGCTTGTGAAGAGTAACTTTGCTCATTGCAACTGGAAATGAATCCTTCAAAGCAAGAAATCTTCCTCCACACTTACAGATGAGACCATTCTCAAAAGTGGATCTGAGACACCAAATCTCCTGATTCTTCATTCTTACTTTTCCTAACCTTCCATTCTGAAGGATGATTTTCCCTAATAATTTTTAAGGAAACAGTAAATCCAAAGTCAAATACCACAAGAATATTTCCTGTTAAATTCAGTGGTTCAGTACGGGAATGCGAGTGGAGACACATCACTGCCAATGCACAGAAGGGTGTGAACAGATTTGAGCTTGTTTTGCCCAAGCTATGAGCTGACTAGATGCCAGCCAGCCAGTCCAGAAGCTCCACAAACATGGTAGCATGCCTTATGTATTCCTATCCCTCTTTAAGCCCTTGCAACCCAAAATAGCCCTGCATATTATTTTCCACATTTTACTGAAGTATGAAGAAAATAAATTGTACAATTGCTGTAGCCCTTTCAAAACCAGATTAAAGAACATCAGTAAATTCAAGTTGTTTGGGGCACACTCCATTCACACTGGATAGCCCATTAAATCATACTAACTCTCACAGCAACATGGTCGTGGAAACTACCATTGAACGATCAGTTGGTTCCCTGTTACGCGATATCCCCTTGGAACACCCGGGATGCTTTTACTGTATTTGTATCACCATCAGCATCTTTGGTTCCCCTGAAAGCAGCTGATGGTTTTCAGTAACCTCAGCTCAAGTGAAGTGCTCATCTCTGCATTGATCAATCTTGTGCACGCCCTACAGAGTCGTGGGTAGAGTTACAGCCTTTTACTGCTAGCAGGCAAGAGGAAAATCAACTCTGCTTACATTAACTTGCAAGTTCCCTTCAGAAACATCTATCTGCACCTCCACTACCTGCTTACTTGCAATTTCACTACCATCTTTTACTATTGCATCAATTCTGAAGTTTAGTTTCTAAACAGATGCAGTAAATTCTGTGGAAATACCGCAGCATAGGCTTCATCTTACCATGCGTAGAGTGCAACAAGAATTTGACCCTTCCCTATGCCTTAAGACCCCCCCAAGAGGTTGTGTTCACTTTTAGTGTTTTTTTTTTTTTAATTTGCCATATACTCCAATTGCCCTGCACATGAACTTGTCATGGTTTAACCCGAGCTAGCAATACAACCAGGATAGCCACTCACTCACCCCCTCCCCCATCCTCCCAATAGGGGAGAGAATCAAAAGGGAAGGGAGACACTTGGATTGAGATAAACACAGTTTAATAAAGTAACAAAATACTCAAGGCAATTCCTCACGATACTCAAGGCAATTCCTCACGACCATGCTGAGCATCCAGTCCCAGGAAACAGCACCTGGTCCCACAGCCGATCCCAGAGAGAGAAAAGAGGATGTGACTGGCATCTCTTGAGAAGTCTCATCAAACAATATCCACATGCTGTAGCTATCTGCAGATGCAATGCTGCTAATTTCCATCATGTTTGCAAACTCATGTTTCCATTTTGATGATTGGTAAGACCTTTTTCACACAAAGTCCTGTATTAGAAAAGGAGGATGTGGCATTTAGCCAGGCACATGGGGCACCAGTGGGCTGCCTTGGCAGTGACTGACCCTTTGCCTTGGCAGCAAGGAGCTCCTTGTGAACCCCCCTGTCCCCTCAGTCTTCAGTCCACCTCAGCACAGATAAAATGGATTTTGATTCAGTTTGTTTGGGCTTGGTTTAAGACACAAGAGGTCGTACAAGCCAGAAGGAAAGCACCCCATTGCTCTCATCTGAGGGCCATGAACAGCACTCCAGTATTTCAGGGAGGAGATGAGGATTTTAAACCTTCCCACCCTGCTATTGGGAATGTGGGAATCCATCCATCTCTCTGTTAGCATGGGCAGGGGAGGGGGCAGCCCTTGCTGGTGTGCTCACCTGTATGCTGGTGTGAGGGAAATCTGGTCCCTTTTCATCCTTTCCATACACGCCTCTCTGCTAAGGGCCCTGGAAATCCTTCACATTAGTGGTGCTTCTGTCCTTGGAGATGCACGTCTCCTGGTCACACAAAGAGTCCTAACCTTTTTTTCCTCAGATGCTTCTGGGGATCATCTTCCTGGTTGCCTTTCCATGCAAGAGACATCTGAGTGTGCTGCCACACTACGGGACATCAGGCAGCATTGCTCATTAAAATTACAGCCAGGCACAGCCAGTTGTCAGCTGAGACTGATGTGCTGGTTGATGGCAGAAGGAGCCCCATGTAAGACAAGAGTCTCTTGTGGTCATAAGAGGAATAAACTGAGGTGCTGAGCTACCCTTAGCTGTACACCTGGAATTCCCAGACTGGCTGTAATGTCTGATTTGCAGTAACGTGATACAGTATTTTGTGTGGTTTTATATTTCTTCTTGTTGAGGAAGAACATTTCTGACTCTATAGTCTGAACTCTCAACTTTGATATATCCAATTAGAGCAAGAAGTTTCCTCTAGGAACCTCAGAGCTTTGTAAAGGTCAAATCTCAAAGTCAGAATTTTATTCTGAAAGACAGTTTCAGTGAGCGTTAGGGTGCATTAGGCCAGGGCTTGGATCAAATCTCATGTTGGTCCTAACAGCTGCTTTTCATTCAGAATAAAATTTAAGAAACAGTAAAGCTTCTTCATGGAATTAGATAGCTGAAACAAAAAGAGCTATTGCCAAGAACACAGCAATATACCCCACTGTAAGGATCCCAGATAAAAGAGGTTTTCTTTGGGCTGAATACAAATGCAGAGGTGTGGGCACTGTTTGATGAAGCTAGACATGAAGAGAAGCAGCAGGACTGTCTCAGGCTGACACAGGAAGATCAGAAAATCAAGGAGATAACCAGAGCAAGCATTAGGCACACAGCTTCTTAAAAAGTCTATAACCAGAGACAACTTTCCTTGAGAGCTCTGCTGGAATAATTTCGAAATTGAGAAGAAAGTGCTTGCCCATTTTTGATGACTTCTGTTTTAGCCTTTGTACATAAAAAGGACAAAAAGTCAGAAAAGGATCTGACTTCAACGTAAGTTTTTCTTCCTGAAGGAGAGTTCCAGTAAGACTGCAAGCACTGAATAGCAGTTTGCATCCAACAAGGAAAAGGATAACTCTGAATCTTGCCATTGTTCCAGCAGGCTCTGTGCAGGAGGTGCGCTGGGGCAGACACAGTCCTGCCAGGCAGAGGGTAATTCAAGGTGTAACCACCTTAAAAAAGTGTAAAAATTTTGTAAAAAACCCCAAAACTTAAAAAAAATTAAATTGTAACTATTTTTTAAAAAGTGAAACTCCTTCAATGTACCAGGCCATGAATAACTAATAGGACAGTAACAACAGTAACAGCAGAAATCATTATAGCCTGTTCTTGTTTCGTACCTCAACTAGAACAACGCCACCTCTCCTCCCCGACTGTCACACTGGTCTAGGAGGGATCAAGCGGGCAGTGGTAGCACCTCTCCAGGGAGATGTGCTGTGTCCAGCTGGTGAGACCGCAGTGTCTCGCCCAGGCGCTCCTGCCTCCGTCAGCCTGGAGGAACCTCCCTCTGCGCCTCGCTGGGAACAGTAACACTCTTTCCAGACTAACTGGTTTTGAGGAGCACTGAGAGCCTTGATCACCAGGAATAGAGGTTCTTTCTGGTCCTACAAGGAGCTATAGTGGGTCATGGAAGCATCATAGAAGGCCAGCCACTAGGTCTGAGTTTGAGCACTACATTCTCCTTCTCTTGTGGGTTTCTCACCTGTGCAGTAGCTCGGCCTTCCTTGAGGAAAGCCTCCTCCTACACAATCTGCAAAGCTTCATCATAGCTTCCTCAGATGAGAAAAATCTTCCTTTCTTGTGAGGTCAAAGGGCCAGTACCTCTGGAGCATTCTTTTGACTCAACAGGTCAAAGTTTAAAGAAACTTCATACCCCCCAATGTATAAAAAAAGAAAGGGTGGTTGAAGCAGAAAGCCTTCAGGGGCTTGTGCAGACAAAATGAGTCACCAAGGGAAACCATATTAAAGTGAAAGTAGGTAGGAAGCTCAAGCCTGGAAGCACAGCCTGGCAGCTCCTGTGAAGTTTGTTTGTGCATTTGTTAGCTTGAGCCTTATGGGACTAGTTAGTTCTTCAGTGAATTTCCATTTCCTAGAGCTCTTTGAAACTTTCCGTAGTTGCACTCATCCCTGAAAATCCAGACTAGAGTTACTATTTAAAATGCATTTATCATTTTTGAAGTGCAGAATACAGGATGAGGGGGCTGACACCAACAGGGTGCAGACAGAAAACAAAGCGACATGATAATTTTCTAAACATATGACATATGCTTTCATCAAGAATGAATTACCAGATGGTTCTGGTTGCTTTAGTTATGGCCAGTGGTACAACGCACTCACAAATTCAAAGGAGAGCCGCTACTTCTTGTGAATAAGAGAACAGCTTAGTAGAGGAAATAGTCTCAGAATAAATATCACCTGTACAAAAGGAAAAAAAAAGGCTGCCCAATAGACACTAATAAAACTAGAAAACATGTGATTGTTTTAAAGAAAATGGAATGGCCCTTGGAATTTGGCTGTTTCTATTTACCTTTTGAAATAAATATGGCCACAAAAAACGTTACGGGCTTTGAATATCTGGACACAGAGAAGTTGACCCTTTTTGACTCAGCAGAAGTGCCTGTGATATAACTGAACTGCTGGGATCTGTGTGGCTTTCGGGAAGGGTGTGGGAAGGCAAAGCGATGGGCACAGGCTGCTTTTAGGAGCCCTGGACGCTTCAGCCATGCCTGCCAGCACATACCAACAGGATGCAGCTGTCCCCATGTCCTGCTGCCACATTGGCCACTTTCGGATGGTCTCAGTGTTCAGTGAAGGACTCAGCAGCCTACCTGGTATTATGGATATTTGGGTGTTTTAAGGGCTCTAGATGAATTAGATTACTAAGCAGAACTATAGATGAGTGCTCCCTCAGACATACCTGGGATGGCTTTTCATGGAAAGATAGATAATTTTTTAACTAGTGTTCATTAAGACCTATAAAATGGTGTGTGTAAGAATGGTACTGAGATGGTATGTGTCAGAAAAGCACTTGTAAGCTGCTTCACCCCTATCACATCACTCACCACTGTCAGAAGCAAGCTGTTAGCAGAAAGCCTCAGCAGATGTTATTGCACTCTCTGGGGTAAGGGAGGCCATTAGGCATTTCAGCTGCAGGGAAAGGCCATTTTGCTTCAGAACTCCTTTCCTGTCCCACAGCGGTTAATAATTCCTGACAATTATTTCATTGATCTTGATCTAAGGATTACAAGACAACGCCAGGCTAAGAAACTCTTCCAAGATCACAGGACAAACCACTGATAGAGCAAGGAATAGCAATGGAAAGAATCCAGACTCACATATTGGTAAAGATGAGTATGTTTTGTTCACAGAGTACTTGTGCCTGTCCATAAAGATGGATCTTTATGGAAAAGGTTAGATGAATAGTCCAGGATTGGATAGTTCAGTTGTCTAGAAAAAAAAACCCTCATTAGCTTTGGATAAAATTTTTTTTGTATACATTTTTCCACTAAAAACATTAAATAAATTATCAGAGACTGTGTGGGCAGCATGCAGCCATAGTATCAGAATTTTGCTACAGATAAATTATTAGGGAATACTCTTTAACTCATATGTGTTGAAGTAGCTCCAGTGATTCCAACTGCATTAGGAGACTTATACCTGCCCAGTATGCATGTATATGCATACATAATCTAGAAATATACTTAAAATGCTACTGAAAGTAAACAAAAAAATCCCAATATAATGTTTTAATAAGATTACTAATACCAAATTGTTGTGATCTTAAAAGAAAGAATACATAGTTATTTAATCTAGGCACTTGTTATTTTCCTGATCCTGGTTTGACAGAGCCACCACTAGCGTGGAGTGATTTTCACTGCTGTATTTAACAATATGTGGCATTCATGTTAGTGCAATTAAACACACATTCACTCATGCATGCTCAGTGTCGGCACTAATAGCCACTTAACTAAAGTCACTTTTAGCCATAATTTATATGCAGCCCTAGGGTAGCTCATTAGTTCACTCTCATTGCTATTTATATATCCACGAGCCTTGTCACAGAACCGGGGATTGTTCACAGCCACCTCGGAAGCAGAAGGCGAAGCGCTGGAGTGAAACGCAGCGCCGGCCGGGCCGCCTCCCGGGGGCAGCATCACCTCAGCTACCGCCACCGCCCCGCTCGCCGGACACCGCGACCTGCAGGGAAACCGCGGAGGTGATCGGGGGGAAGAAGGGAAAGGGAAAGGGAAAGGAAAAAAGGAAGAGAAAGAAAAAATAAACGAGATAAAAGCGAAGAAAGAAAAAAGAAGAGAAAAAAGGAAAAAGGAAAAGAAAAAGAAAAAGGAAAAGAAAAATGAAAAGAAAGGAAAAGGAAAAGGAAAAGGAAAAGGAAAAGGAAAAGGAAAAGGAAAAGGAAAAGGAAAAGGAAAAGGAAAAGGAAAAGGAAAAGGAAAAGGAAAAGGAAAAGGAAAAGGAAAAGGAAAAGGAAAAGGAAGAGGAAGAGGAAAAGAAAAAAGGAAAAGGAAAAAAGAGAAATAAAGAGAAAAACAGAAAAAAGGAAAAGTGAAGAAAAAAGAGTAAAAAGAGGAAAGGAAAACAAGGAAAAAAGTAAAAAGAAAAGAAGATAAAAAGAAAAAAGAGAAACAGAAAAAAGGGAAAACAGAAAAAAGAAAAACAAAAGAAGATAAACAGAAAAAACGAAAGAGAAGACAAAAGAGAAAAGAGGATAAGAAAAAAGAGGAAAAAGAGGAAAAAGAGGAAAAATAAAAAAGAAAAGAAGAGAAAAAGGAAAATGAGAAAAAAGAGCATAAAAGAGAAAAAAGAGGATAAGAAAAAATAAAAGTGAAAAAAGGAAAAGAGAAGAAAAAAGTAAAAAAGATGAAAAGAAAAAGAGAAAAAAATAAGAAAAAAATATTGCTATACTAACAGGTCAGGGGTTGGAAATGTTATTAAACAGAGCAGATTAGGTGATATTTCTCAAGGAAAATAAAAATGCATTTAATTATTGTTTTAAACCTCTGGAGGCCTTTAAACAAATAAAAACATTAGAAATTTGTTGCCACTTTGCTGTAGATTTGACCATACACAATGCAAGGAGGAAAACATTTTGTATGGTTTATACACTCTGTATTTGAATACACTAATTTATGTTCCCTGTATATAAGTTCCTTTAGAAAACAGGACTGAATTCATAACTTACAGTGAATAAGAATGCTTTGGTATTTTTCACCATGCAAAGTATTAACACACAAGAAATGCACAAGTGCTGGTCAGATTTTGCCTCCCAGTTACTTTTTCCAGTGCCTAGTACATGATTTTTCAAAGGAAAGAAAGGCCCTCACTTGCACAAATGAACTTGTAGTACTGAAAATTTAGGTTTGTCAACCCAGCCTGGGGGGTACGATGTGGAACAGTGGTGATGTTCACTGCACAAGCATCTGAGACACTGATTTCTGGAAAATTGTTCCCCAAAATAGGTGGTGTTAGTCTGAGGCAGTCCTTTCTTGACATCTGTGTACTGGAAGCAAAATTGCAACAAGGAGGAGCTGCCATGGTGCAGTGTTCTCATGGAGTTCCCATTCATTCCATCCATCCATGGATGCTCATACCAGGAATTAAAAAATAGACAATATTTAACAAAGAGAAAATAACTAATGAAATCCTGAACATATCCGTTGACTATAAACTTTTTTTACAGATTTACCGTCTTTCTTTTCCAACTTTAGCTCAGCAAATCCACCCCACCAAAGAGAAAAAGGCTACTCTTGAGCTGGGTCACTCTAAGTTTCATTCATAGGAGAGGGAGGGTACAGGAGAAGCTGCCAGCGAGCCTTTCTTAATTCCTTGAGTTCCATTCACTCAGTGATGTTAGAAACTCAAGAGACAGGCATGTCCTGACCTGTCCTGTTGAAGCAAGGTCTGCCTGGACATCCCATCACTGGAAAACCAGCAGTGACGTTCCAGTTTACCAGCGCCTGGTAAGCTCCTGCCTTGCCCCCAACGTGCAGGTTGACTTACCGAGAGGGAAGGAACCTCCAGCATGCAGAACCACCAAGTAACAGCAGATAACTCCTACAGGAACTTCCCTTCAGCAACAGATAAGGAAGGACTATGCAAAAACATGAAGAGGTTTTACTCATGTGTTCACTTTCAAATGCAAAAACTTTGGTCTGATCCTGAATCCCGTGTGCTCGATAACAGGTTTTGTGTTGAGAGTGGCACTTAGTGGCTGTGTGTTCGCTGTGTTTTCAGTTTACTGTATTCTGTTGCGTCTCTGTCTGCAAGGGAAACTGTTTTTTTTTCCACAGAAAATAATAATCCAAAATGGAGGTTATCCTTACCCAGCATTCTCATCTTTGCCAAACATTTAAGCAGAAGCAGTTGCCTTTATTAACAGAAGATCCCTATAGGATCCACTATGGGACCCCATTTCACTGTGAAAGAAATCTCCCCAAGTTCTGTGTGTGAAAGTAAAGTAACGGGCTTCAAAGAGTTTGTATTTTACAGGCTTCTTCCTCTACTCTCAGCCACGCTAAGTGCATTATCTCTTTTCACTTTGAGGGACTGGTACTTAATCTGACTCACCAGACTGCAAATCCATTTGTAAATAAAAGGAATTCAGACAGGATGCAGCCATTATGCAAGAGTGATTCAGATGTTTGATTTTGCCTGCAAGGGAAATGATGTCTCATGGGCTATAAAAAGAGGAAAGTTAGTGGCGCTCACATGTCCTGTGTTGTCTCTCCAAGTCCTTGCAAGGCTTGCCTCTAGCACAATATGAACCAGAGATGGAATATTGATGTGATGCTTCTTCAACGGTAGAAGTAAGAAACCCTTCTGTACTTAACCGGATGGAAAAATATTTGTTGTCACACATTTTGCACCTTCTTCACACTAGGAAAAGAAGATCCGGTATTCCGATCATTCAAGTGTAAAGTTTTGAGGACTTGCCTAGGTTTCAGTCTGGAGTATTTATTTTTCACTTTGTCACAGGTTTTGTTTTAATTCTGTTTAAGCAAATACCTGTTAGAGCCAATCTAAGCCCGGGACACTGACTGTTGATCAGGCAGGCTTTTCCCCTAGGTCACCTATAGTCTTGGAAACACTTGTGGACAGAGCTCTTGCTAACATTGCTGAAAAATGGCAGATTTTGACAATGAAAAAAACAGATCCCAGTATACCATTTTTGAGAAATCATCCTCTTCTTGTAACAAATCAAGAGATCACAGGAAAGGATACTGCTAATTTAATTGTTTACGCTACAGCTTTCAGCAGACACAAGCCCTTCAGTTTGGGGTCACATCTACTTGTACTCTTGACTATGATGAGTTGAGTTGGAAGTAAGTCGAGTTAGCATTCTTCCCCACCTGGCAGATGCAGTCCAGTATTCTGATGGCAGTTGGGTGACAAACCTGGCCACAACCCTGCAAGGTTGTTCGCCATCTGACTTGACTGTTGGCGTTTGTGCGCAGGCTCATGCAGAGGCTGTTGCTGGAAATGCATTTACCGAGCTCTGTCATTACAGGTTACCGCAACATTTTTCTTCTGTCATCTTTGTCAGGTAGAAGATTGTGCTGCATTTGCTGTCAGACTACAGCAGAATGGCATATGTTATTAATCTAAGTATATTAATATGAGAACAAATATTAGACACTACATCATTCCTGGGGAAGACTTCTCACAAGGCTAGAATTGTGTGTGCTTTTGGCTTTTGCACCCCATTTCTGTTCTCTCCATCACCAGAAGTGAGATATACCACCTCTGATAAGATCTGTTCTGGACTCCCTGAGCTGTTACAGTGATTCTTTGACTTCTGAGAGTAAGAAAAATTTCAGCTAAATGCTGAGTGATACATGAAATAATACATTGCTGGAATGAATACTTACAATCTAAATACAAGAGACTTCAAGATCCAATATATGCAGCAATGCATGCTCTGGAGAGTTTGCTCCAGTTGCTCAGAGTTTGTTGGATCTCTCCTATTTGTTTGTAACTGTATAAACCCAAGTAAACAAATTTTGTTTGTGTTTATTTATTTACAGTAAAGCAAGATAGGGCAGCATCTGGCTAAGTGACTTTTATTAATAGTAGTAGTATAAATGTTAAAATATAATTCAGAAGCTCTTGAGAGAGAAATAAACATTATAAAATCATATTCCTTGCCTACAAGTGGGACATTCTTCTTCTGTTTCGCAAGAGACTATAAGTGTGTTTATACTGCTGCTCTTCAGGGCCCTGCATAATATAACAGATATTCAAAATAACGAGTTCCTTTGCAAAACTTTCACAGACACATAGATCAAGCCCTCATATCTAGATGGAGAGATATAGACTGGAATAAACCTTACCATGTATAAACTTCAGATTCCTGTATTTTGCAAGGTTTATTGCTTTTTTCATAGTATGTGATATATTTTTAATATATATATTTATATATGCACACATTGTTCTTATTTCTTAGGAGGGATTTTTATTCCTCATATTGAAGCTGGGAGACAGACAAAACAATTTCTGGAGTCACCTCTTTTGGAGTTCATGATTTTTACATTTTGAGTGCAAGTCTTCCGCGTGCTAGACTGATGTCAAGAATGTGCCTCTGAGTACGGATTGTATTTTATTATTGAGTCAGAAAACCTGGCACACATGGTTTTCTCTTGAAAACACCAATGTCTTCAGGCCAAATGAGAACAGCAAGGAGCCACATACTATTCCAGGCTGAGAAGCCTCACGATTAAAGTAAACCGCGGGATATGAAATAGCAATCAGAAATGAAATTGGCTGACCACAGCTCTCACCCTCATTCTCCAAAGACCGTACAATCTGAAGATGTTATATTTTTCCTTATTTACTGCATCATCTACACCAGACTTCATGAGACATGTGGTCTGAGATAGATTGTGAAAAATAAGAGGAGAGGTCCCAAACCCACTCTAGAAATCACACCTGAAAAGTGATCTAGAAGACCTAAGCGATAAGCAAGAAGCTGCCTAAACTTAACCAGTGGAAAACAAAAGACAGAAAAGCCTAACCCCACTACTTATCTCTTTAGCTAAGGCATATTTCATATACCTATTCATATTAATAGTTCATATACTTCACTTACAATTTGTTCAAGAACTGAAAGAGTACGTTTCAAGCCTTCCTCTGAATTTGTATTACATAAATTCACGATTTAATGCACACAGTGTTTCCTTGATGATTTCACTCACTGCTCAAAATAATTTGTGACTTCATACAATTTTACTTATACAATAATTACTTTGATTCTCATTAAGCTTGATTCATATCTGGATTGTTTCATTGTAGTTAGTTTTCCGGAAGTTAGAACTGTTCAGTTCAGATTTTAATTAACTTTGAATTGCTGAGTTCATAATATTTCAATAAAAAAGCTTAAAATCCTGCAGAGCTGTTGTTTTCTTTCAAGGCTGCAACATATGTTCATCGACCATGGATAGCAGGAAGTAATCTCAGATGATAAACTTGAAAGTTGCCTAGTTCTCCTTCTGATCTGATAGTCTCTGGTCACTTTGCTCACATTGCAGTGGGGAAAAAAACACCTGCTCTCCTGGGTCTCTGAGTAAATCCTCCTTGACAGATGGAGGAAGTTGGTTTTTTAAGTGGCCCAGACAAATTCCAAATGGAAGAGAGTTCTAAGTCAGGGAGATGTTTTGAAGATGTTGCTTTTATTTC